>NC_052135.2:57586803-57895718 GCF_016086655.4 Lepeophtheirus salmonis
TCGTAGTTGCACAACCTAATTTAAAATATTGTTGGTTATATTTTATCCCGGAAGAGTATTGAAACGGATCCAAGCAAATTGAATGCTATTAACAATTTTGCAGAACCATCATCTAGAAAGAAATTGAGAAGCTTTTTTGGGATTAGTGAATCAATTGGGACAGTTCTCACCAAGAATGATTGAAGTTGTAGGTCCACTGAGAGAGCTTTTATCGTCAAAAGTAGAGTATGTCAGGACCGAAAATCATTCTTTATCAATGAAGGAAATTAAAGAAGTTTTCAACATTAGAAACCAAACTTGAAACTGATGCATCGAGAATAAATGGATTGTGATATGTGTTATGTCAGAAACACAAAGAAGAATGGAAATTAATTCAATGTGGCTCCCGATTTTTATCAAGTGCTGAAACAAGATACTTTCTGATAAAATTAGAATGTTTGGGTGTAGTGTGGGCTATAAAGAAATGTCAAGGCTTACCTACATTTAGTGTAATTACGGATCATAAACCACTTGTTCCTATTCTTAATAATTACACCATAGGTAAACTAGATAATGTTAGACTAATTAGATTTAAATTGAAAATATCAATGTATCAATTTGAAACGAAACGGATAAAGGGGAAATATCGTGAAGTACCAGATGCATTATCGAGATTACCGGTGTCTCATCCCGAGGAAGATGAAGAGTTGGATAGAGATGTTGAATATCACAGAGGACAAGTTATTAGAGTTGTTGTTATTAGAACTACTCATTTCGAAGATGAGGAAAGATTCGTTGATCCAATAATAGAAATATTAGAAAAGAGGCAATGAAAGATCAAACATATAAAGATTTAGTCAATGCAGTTGAAGACAATTGTATAAACGATTCAGTACAATCATTTTTCCAATATATTAAATGATTTAATTACTGAAAAGAGTCTTGTTGTTTTATATGGTAATATCCAAAAAAGGCAAGTTCAAGTTCTTCAGGGATTGCGAAGTTCACATCAAGGTATCGAGAAGATGAAGGGAAGAGATAGGCAGAAGGTTCATTGACCTGGAATGCACTCAGATATTGAGGAAATGATTAGAACAAATAGAAAATGTATAGATCGATTACCTAATTTATAAGAAGGAACGATGATGAAGGACCCGATACGATATGTAGGAATGGAGGTGATAGTGCAAAATTACAAGAATAATCGATGGTCGGATGACGGACGGATTATTGGAAAGGAAAAAAATAAAAAATATCAAGTTCGATTAAATACAGGAAGAATGAATTACATGGGGAAATAGACGTTTCTTGAGGCTGAGAAAAGCGCAAGAAAAGGAATGTGTGGAAGACAATGGAGATTCTCATGAGCTCGGAGTCAGAAGATCGAAAAGAATTCGAGTAAGATCGAACTAAGGAGGGAGATGATGTGATATCATGTATGAGTATCAACATGTAAATAAGAATTATATGTAATATGTGTTAATACATGAAATAAAGAGTCAGTTTTTGAAGTGTATTTATTGAAACGTAACAGTTCTCATAAATAATTATCTATCAACAACATTGTTAAAAACGGTTGAAGCACTCTCACTTGTCCGTCAATGAAATCCTCGAGTCTTGTCGTCTTTATTAGAGAGCCCACAGTCCAGGTGAAGAAGTATAAAATGCAAATAACTTTAGTGATTACTACGTCAGCCTTTGGTGAGCCCGTGTCGTCGATAGCATAGCCACCAGCCAATCTTCCTTTTTAATTATCTTCCGAGTGCGTCCCTGATTTTCAGTTCCACGATAACCCTTACAGGTGCCACTCTACTGCATAATTATCCTTAGACAGGAATGTGAAGATAACAGATTCAACTTTTATTAATATTGGTCATTTCCTTACAACTGCAAATTAATTTAATTTAATTTTGTGAATATATCTAACAAATAAGCAATGCCATCTTTGATGATTTAAGATCATTACAGAGTCCAGTATTAGAGTCCTGGAAAAATGTTTCAAGTGTATCAAATAAAGAATAGAAACGTTTCCCTTTTGATAGTCATCCAACTTATGAGTTTAGCAATGATCGTTCAAACTTTTCACCACTATCGATGTAAAGCTGTCAAAATAGACTGTAATTGAGGGAATGTTCTTTGATTTTATTTACTTCTATGATAAGAGTGTCAACTGATTTATAAATTCAACCATTCTTTTTTTTTGTTTCCATATTATACCTGTGGATTAGACAATGTACTGTACCCATAAGTACACAAGTGTACCGGCTTTCTTAAAGAAACTAATGAAGCCACAATGACGACTTATTTTAGATGATGCACCATCTGTTGCAAGTACACGGAAGAATCTTTGCATGTAGGATGTTTTTCTCTTTTTGAATTTGTTATCAATGATATCAAATACTGACACTCCCTTAGTTTTTCTTATTAGTTACCTTACAATTAACAGTTCTAAAAATAAATTTTCATCTTTTACAAAACCAGCATAAGCAAAAAGCAAAGATTTATTTCTTGGTAAAGTGGACTCATCTAACTGCAATTTAAATTATGTTGAGGAAATAATGTTGCACAATTTATCTAACATGTTTTCAGGCATTTCATCTATTCTTCTTTTTACTGAGTTGTTACTGAGAGATATAGATTTGATAATTTGGTCTGGTGACTTATTACAACTGTATATGTACATAACCTTTCTTACTACCTATTGTGTGAGGCTTGCCAGATCTGTATACCATCAAAAATATGTTGTAGGGAGTACAGGAGGAATATCAGTAAGACCTCGAAACAATATTAAAATATAATTATTTTTCGTACCTTGAACAAAATATTATTTATGTATATTTTTGTGTTAGCGAGGTAACGCCGTGATTTATTAGACGATTGTGATTATTTTTGTAACATAAATTGAAATAACCATTCTACCCAATTGTTGAAGCAAAATCTATTAAGTATGACCACTTAATTATTATAAACATTTTATCATTTATAATTGTTGTAACAAGAATGGGAATCATAATTACATATTTTTGCATCATGAATCATTATCAAATATATTCAATATATTTTTTTCGGGAAAGTGTCTATTCAGATAAACGGCAATTCGGCAATGTGGTTGTTCGAAAAGGTGGTCATTTGGCAAAGAGTCCGTTCGGCAAAAAGGTTTTGGTTAAAGTGTCAATACAGGCTTATTCTCATAAAGCCAAGGAAATCTCTGGAAGCAATAGTCGAGTTTCATTTACTTCATTAGTAACTTTGCCCTCCCCTCGCTCATTTATGATTTAGCGCCCGCGCCTCTAATATGAAGGCTATTAGGATCAAATCAATAAATGGATATGCACCAACTTAATAATTAGAGATACTAACAGCACCTGAGCATTGAAAAGTACATACATCTGTATATTAAAAAAATTGAAGAAAAAAAGAAGGTAAAATATATATTATAAAATAATTACCGACAATGCAATGATGACCTCTATTTAATTCCTTTGTAAAATTGTTAAATAACTTCTATATTTAGTTAATGGGGCTGTTATTTCATAATAAATTTAGCCTTCATTTATTATAAAAAAGAATCGAAACTTGAACTGGAAATAGGCCTAAAGTGAAAATAAAGTATAAAGATATTTTGAAGGTTTATTTGAATATATAATTAATTAGAGTTAGCATATTTTGGGGTTTCTAGCAATATCATCCTTAATATAAACTAACGGTAGTAGCCAGCAATGCCAGCAGTTATTACGCGTCCAAAAGGCTACAAATTTTGTTTTAATTATATAGAAGATAACTCCACAACAAATCCTTTGTATTACTTTGTATTTTGCATTAGCACACTCACTTATTTAATAGTCAAAAATTATTAAAAGATAATAATAGCTTCAAAAAAACAGCTTCAAAGAAAAAAATATGATTTGATGAGTCAGGAAGTAATAAGCTCGTTGTTAAACTTCATTTCAAGTCACATTGATTTTTTTAACTTATACTCGTATAATAAGTACTTCCTTTTTTTTCGTTTAGTTGAACTAAACACCTGCAAGATGTAATACATTGTAATATATAATATCAATCAGGAAACACTATCTAAAGTGCACCTTGTGACTGTTTTTTATACATTCAAAAATACAGATAAACTTTGCTTTATAAAGTAAGATAAGATTATTTTGAACAGAGGATAAAATTTTTATCACCCTTTAAGATTCACATGCTCTTTCAAGAATGAGCATTTTTGAAGGTTTGTATCAATCTAATAATTAATCCTTAAATGCTATTATTCTTTAATTATTTTATAATTTTAGCAAATAAATAATTTTATAATATGACAAACGTTTTATAAAAATAGTATAACGGGGAAAAATGACTGTATTATTCTTTATTTCTAATTTAGTTTACTACTATTTACTTACACATATCAACAGTGTTGTTTCTGATGTAAAAAAATATGAAACTAGATAGATTTTAGTTGAATATCATATAATTAAACATTTTTTTGGTATGTTGGATATGTGTCACCAAAAGCATTTATAGGCCAACAGGGGCGTCCGCAGAATTATAAAATATATACTCTTTTTTTTTGGTAGTTTTCTTCAAATTTTTTGAAAAAAAATGATAAACTTCACATTTTTTTATTGCAGTTTTCACATAACAAAGTTTCTTCCATAACGATATTTTTTTCTTATACAAGACAAAAATTCCTCCTGGTTAGAGTAACAATATTTTGCTTTCTTTTTAAAATTATATTTTGAGCAGACTATGTAATTATATTGTTAGCTATAAGCTTAAGCTCAAACAAAATCTTTCATACAAGTATACAAAAACTCAATAAGTTATGACTTCTCAAACTCCTTCATGCTGAAGTAATACCCTTGAACCAAAGGAATAAACTGTATCTTTAAACTTGAAGAATTCCGAAAATAGATAAATTAAGATGGAGCTAATAAAAAAACAAAAAAATATTACAAATTTGGAGTTTTTAAGTCTCAAAATGTTCCTTTCAATACAAATTTGTAATTTTTGAGTATCGTTGAAAAATATTATCAATAATATTTACATTTTCTTTAATAATATGTAATTGTGGGTTTTTTTTCTTCTATGTACAACTTTATTCTACTTCAACTTGTCTCAATTATACAATATAAAACTTCCTTCTTATTCTATATAATTATTTTTTAAATTATGGAAGTGTAAATTTAATACATATCAAAATCTTATATACAAAAAATAAAATATCATCTAGTAAAGGAGTCTTCGTATTTTTAAATTTAGGTATATAATATGCACATTATTATTATTATGATATAATAAATATCTCTTGTGGGGGCCAATGTAAGTAGATACAACTCAATTGATTTTATTAATGTAACTCTATATCTCTAATATACTCCCTATATACATTCATTTTGAGAGTAAATGTTCTGAGGTCTCTTTTTCTATTTTACAAAAAAAATATTGTCTCTCATCCGGTTTTTTTCAATATATTTCAAAAGCATAATTGTATTTGTTATGGTTTTGTAAATGAACCAATACATATTTTACAATTTATGACATGCAATATTCCACAAACAAAATCCCTTTTACCCATAGATTCCCTTTTGTTGTATATAAATCACATAGCGGGTGTAAAAAAAGTACTGAGACCAGTCTCTAAGTAGTAATTACAATACTCATAATTGATTAGGATGATGTTGTACCTAGAAAATTTTATTTTAAAATATTTTTACTTTATCAATGCACATTAATTCTGAATCTGGCTACCATCAGCCTCAAGGACAGCCTCCAACCGCTTCGTGAACCACAACCACAGATTGGATACGTAACCCTTTTTACGATCCTCCACTGCTGGTTAACAGAGGTCTTCAGGGCATCAATATCCTGTTGGCGGACTTTGCAGGCCTTCTTCTCAATTTACAACAAAATAGAGTTATCCAGTGGATCCAGATCTGTACTCTGAGGGGGCCAAAGGTTCTTGGACCAAAAGCTCATCTTGATACTCATCCACTCTTGTACAATAATAGCAGTATAGGCCGGAGCCCCGTCCTGCTGAAATCCGTACGTATCCTTGTAGGACTTCTACATGGTCTTGGTGATCTATGGTACCACATTTTCCTTTAACACCATCAAGTAGTCGGCCGCAGGTAACCCGTATCGAACAGGAAACCAAATTCGAGAAATTGTTTTCTACAGTTGATGCCACAGCCCCCAACATCCTCTCAGAGGCCGGATGTTTGGTCTTGGTGACTGTCCTGATGCTGTTATCAGACTTGCCAAAGCATACAAGCTGATCATTTTGCTTTTTGTAGACGGGGCCAACTGTAAAGGTCTTTTCATCAATTAAAAAAATACCCCGTTACTGATGTGCTTCAGATAATTCAAGAGCTGTTGAAATTGCTGAATACGGAGTTTTTTATGTTGTGACAGGAGATGCCTCTCAATTCTTCTAAGTGGCCTTCCTCCAGCCTTTCGGATGGCCTTGCCCACAGTAGACCAATAGCCTTCTTCTTTGGGGTACATCGTTGGGTCGATCTTAAAGACCTACATGATGTCTTCAGGCTTCACTTTGTTGGATCTTCCACTTTTGGGTTTGTCCTTAAGGTTGTCTTCTTCAGCCAAGCGATTTCTGACCCAATAGATTGTGGTCTTGCTGACATTTGAGGCCTTCATGATATCCAAGGTGGTCCTCCCAGCGCCGATTAAATTGCCTATGATGGATTTTTTTGCGTCAATCACGAAATATAGAGAATATTTGCATACAACATATACATTAATCAAAGGCTTATATTCTAAGCTATTCAAAAATAACCAGAAATTTAAGATTTAATCAACAACACATATTCAAAACGGTATTTTTAGAAAGTCTCATTACTTTTTCTACACCTGGTATATATATTTTTTTTTTGTAAATTCAAGTATCTGTAATTGTCATTTTCCAAGTCCCTTTATGAAATTCAAAAAAACCATCCCTCTGTCCATTCTCCTTTCGACGCATTGTTATGGTTTTTAAGAACTATCCTTTTTTCCAATTCTTCGAGGTAGGTCGAGTTTAGATTTTCATTGAAAATCTAACTGACAACACCAAATTTCTTTTTTTATTAACATCTCTGACACAAAGTCCAATGGAGAAAAGTCAGTTTTGATAAGTACTTAAAGTTTTTAATGCAAAAATTGTGTAAATGTTTAAAATCTTATTTGCCTTATACAATACAGTCCTATATATAAAAATAACAATTTTAGTTTAACTAAATTACTATTACAAGTTTTAATGAGAATTTAGTATTTATCTGTTTAAAAAAACGATTAATATTCTAGTTTAATTCATTTTATCCTTCTGCAATCTATGTTTTCGTTAAAGTATCAGAGTTTAAGTATTTGACTAATATATGCCAAAACTTGCAATTACTCATATTTTTTACTTAGGTAAACTAAAGCGTGCAAATTTAAATGACTTTGGTGACCTTTTTCTTTACTTTTATTTGAGAAAAAATATTTATATAGCCATATTTTATCAAATAAACCAAAAATTGATGTAAAATATTTTTAATTTTTTGGCAAAGACAATTTAGTATGGTGATTTTTATAGGATTTGACTAATACCGAGTGGCCCATTAAAATTTAAACCCTATTGATTTTAAACTTCAACAAGATATACTTTATTAATTTACAATAATATTTCAACAAGATATACTTTATTAATTTACAATAATATTTCAACAAAATTAATATTATAAATATATTATGTGTCTGAGCTCAATTAATCATTATTGTTGCTCCCCTCATGAGCAAAGATGGCTTCCAGGCAGCGGCAGAAGGCCTGTCATCCGCTGCATATGTAGTATACAGTCCTGGCGTGTCTTTGAGGGTATCGGTGTTTGAATGATAGACACTGCAGGCCTTCCCTTCGATATGTTCCTAAAAGGTGTAGTCAAGAGAGTTGGCTGCGGGGATGTACAGGGTCCAAATTGTCGAAAAAAAAGAAAAAAGAACTCAAAAGACTAATTTAAAACTCCTACAAAAGAATTTTGCAACGGATGGGATGGGATTCTTTCATTGATGATGTTAAAAGTGGGCTCTCCACCCTTACAAGGCTCTTTCCACCCACTTTTAGTGTGGAACCCGGAGATATCTTGCATGGCACCTCATGGACTTGAGGGAATTGACCTTCGAGAATATCTTTAATTATTTCGTGTCAAGTTTCGCCTTTTTGTACTTGCTGCCGGCGTAGACGGTAGTCTTGGCGACGCCTAACTGCTTAGAGTACACAAATGGAAATTCACGTTTAATTTTCATTTTCTCAACTTGTACGTAGCTAGATTTCTCTGGTTTGTTTTGTTTTATAACTAATTGGTTATGCTTAAATTGATCGAAATATGACTTAATTTCAATCACTCAACCTTCATTAATTATTGAATTATTAAGTGTTCAGGTTTCAATGGACCACCCGGTATATACCAACATTTGGAAGAATGCATGTACATTTTTTAAACTATTTATACTAAAAAATGCAAATTTTTATGCTGCTCTACCTCTAAACATTTTTGAATACGGTTCAAAATTTGAGTGTTAGCTTTAGGTCAAAAGGAACATTTTGAAACCTTACAGAACCAACTTTTTGAAAATTTAAACAAATAAACTTCATCCTAATCTTCAATTACGTACACTTGTAATGAGTGTTCTGAGAATGAAAAGAACAACAAATTATGAAAGGAAAAATAAAGGAACCAAAAACAAAAATCTAAATCGAATCAGTTAACATTGAAAAAGAATAATATTTATTATATGTAATATAAGGAGAAAAACTTACAGACGAATGAATATTATTTAACAAACCTTTTTATGTACATTACAAATATCCCTTATAAATAAGTAGCAGAGGGTAGCCATGGATGGATACGTCCCATTAAAAGGTGCCTTGATAGAAATTCCCGCTTCTCTCCTGAAAATACCGGGTTTTTTGGGATGATATTCTTAATGACAGGGATAATCTTTAAACTATTATGACGCATACCAAAATTTATGTTACGCAAAAGATGCGACATGGACAATGCACGGGTTTCCAAACTTTTCAGCCTACGCCTTCAGATACCGGTGACCCCAATACCACTGGAAGTGCTTTATAATCTTGAGCATAGTCACACGCTTGCACAATGCGTACGCCCGTGCGTGTCTGTTGTCCCAGACAGTGTGCACACACAGGCCAAATGTCCGCTCACTCGACCGATGCACACAGTTAGATCAGAGCTCATTCACGTGAAGCAGCTGATCAGCTTTTTAAGAGTTGAAACAGTGAAATCACAGAGTCTCTCTAGTCACAGCTGCTCAGAGATAAAAGCAGCAGCTACTGTTCAGCAGCAAAATCTACTGTTGGTTTCTACCGAGTTTCTGTGTCCGTCTCCTGTCCGACTTGTTCGAATGTTTAGTTTTAATATTTTGTCAACTAAAATATATCTTTTTATCTTTGTAGCTACATGATATTATTATAATAAAATAGAGTACTTCTTATTTTGGATATTTCATACATATACATTTTACAACTCTGCCCAAGATAGATGCACTTGAAGACGGGGATGCCTGTTTACTCACTACCTCCACTGATCTATCCTGCTCCACTTGCATCTCTACATCCGCTTGCATCTCAAACTTCACTGGCCTCTCCTTCTCTGCTAGCTTGTCAAGCTCAGATAGTGTCTCTTCTCTGCTAGTCTGTCCTGTTCCTGTGGCCTCCTCGATTTTGTTAGTATTAACCAACGTTTGATTGCGACAGTCAATAATTTTCAGCTGTTTCCAAAAGAGTTTTGGTAAGCTGCCGTTTGAAGGGTGCTGCTGTAAAGTGAACTGCCCCTAACTTTTAACCTAAGATAAAAAATGTAAATGTTTTTTTTCTTTTTTTGTGGAGGAAAAAAAGGGAAGAAAGAAAAACTGATGGGAAATGTGTAAGCTATTTTATTTAGTGACTCTTATTTTGAAGAAGGGTTTTACTGGAAAGATGTGCTCTACTAAACTTCTGCTATATCTCCTGTCTCTTACTTAAGCAGAGTTTTTATTCAATACAACAACTAAACACTCGGCCACATATGCATGGTCTTATTCTAATATCAACTCATATGTATGTATTAAACAACATAAATGTATATAAAATAAATAAATAATTTTATTTGTTTTTGGAATGCATTTTGTGATCCTGAATCCATGTCTTGCGACGCACCAGGGGTTGCAACCACTCTTTGGAAATCCCTGGTCTAATGGGTATACTTACACTTTTACTACCGAGTGTTTAAGACAGCAGCTCGCCAATGATAAAAGTAGTATCGATAAGAAAAATGTTGTGTGAATCATAACTACCACTGATTAAAAATGTTTTAAAGAGAAGAAACATATATATATTTAACTGAAAGGTAAACCTGTAATAGTTTTGAGACCCCATTGCTGATTTCTTTTAAAAAAAATGGATTACTGTAGCCCTATAAGTGCCAGCTTTTTAAGCAACGACAAACTATGCTACTTTGTCGTAGGAAGTGCAAGAAATAAAATCCCACATTCTATATGATTGTAGAACACTGTGGCCAATATATTACACATTGGCAAAAGAACTAAAAGTTGTTTTTGGAAGGTCAATAAAACGACAGGATTTTTTTTTGTCTAAAAACAAAAAGTGAGGTACACTTGCAAGCAGTAATCGTAAAATTACATTACTGTGTGAATGCAATCAAGGCAAAAAAAAAAAAAAAAAAAAAAAAAAGAAAGAAGGAATTTGGTGCATCTATTTTAAACATTGCACGGAAATTATATTGAAATTTTAATGAGCTAGTAACTGTACAGACAAACAAACTTTGCTTTATTAATACTTTTACCATAATCTATTTTATGATAATGCTGATCTGAGGGGATCATTTAGTGTATATTATGGTAATACACGTGAAGAGACATATTACAAAATCAATTAGTCGATCTTCTACATCATCTCTTATTTAAATATATTTTACCAAATGTTAATTAAAGCATAGTAATCGATTTCATAATTAATTTTATTACTCCTCTTGCCAATGTCATCCAAAAAAATAATCTTTATTCAAAGGCTTTCACATTCATTCGAAGTTTATGAGTTCTTTTTAAAGAGTAATTCTTCTGATTAAAATATATATCACTACATATAATACTGAGAATCTTGTTTAATATGTTGCCTACGATACTAATATGAAATAATATATGATAGTCAAAGAAAAAAAAGTCTAAATAAATGATGAATACTATCAAAATCTAATTTATGTAATAAGTTCAAACAAATTTGTATACATATATTACTAAATAATCCCCACAGATCACCATGATCATATCAGGATACATATACTCTAATCAAATTACAGTAAAATGATCTAGAAACTCTCAATAATATGTTGCTTTTTTAAACTTATCATTTATTTTAAATAAAAGAAGGTGAATTTTACAAACGCAAAACTTTCGACAAGGATAATTTTCCAAAGGCAAGTTTACCACAACATGAGTAATCCCAGGGTAAGTTTTCCCAAGGGTGAGTTCAAATTCAGTCTAGACAGATTCTGTAGATGAAGTCTCAAAATTTGAAATTACAGTGTGCGGTTGTTGTTTAACAATGAACCTTGAGCGCATGCATCGTTGTTTGATGTTTTGTAAGGTAGACGGAATTGTTTTGCGTCAGTAAAAAAAAATGGCATCAATCAACGAAGTATTACTTCCACAATTGTGGAAAAGGCAGTATGTCCATGCTGTGACCATCGATGGACAAGACAATATTAAGATTGCAAACCACATAAACAACAGATAATCCATAATGTCCATTCCTCCCCACTTCAACATCAGAATGCAGGATATCTGAAATGCGCCTTGGCTTTTTCCTAATAGATGAGGAAATAATAGAAATAACAAAATAACTAAACCTCACTATTTGAATGATAAAACTAACATTAATTAACAATCCAAGTTTTGCCGCCAGCCATATATACGGGCCATTCAATGAGAAATTTGTACGAGGAAAAGGATTTTACTAAAGTTCCCTTGCTAGTATTATAAACAGTAGACAGCTTAGAAATAAAATTTTGGATCTGTAACTAAATTAGCATTTTGATGAAAGTTGATTAACAATATATCGTACACCGAAGCAATGATGAGGATTTAAAAGCTATGAGTTAGATTTTTGAGTTTTATTATGGAAACAAAAAGTTATGAAAGTTAAAGTTATGGAAAGAAAATGTTTAAAAATGTATTCATGGAATTACGAGTAATGGTGTGAGATTTATAAAAACCATAACTTCATTTATATGTTAAGAAATAATAAATGTACAAAAAATAATAAGATTTTTAACTAAAATTATGATTTTTCTTAATCACACAATTACTCCTTATTCCATGATTTGACCATTCTATACTTTTTAAAAAAGGTGGATATCTATAAATGGTTAAAATGAATAGAAAAATCAAAGACCACTGGGTAAACTTTCATAATGTGCATGATTAGTTTTGTTTAGGTAACTGATAGCTTTTTGATTATGCATTATAATTGGTATCGAGAAATTTGCAGAAAAAGGATAATTGTATAAAGGAAAATTGACCAAAAATTGGCCAAAGGAAAATTGTATATCTGGAATGAAAATAAAGATAAGATTGCTTTTGTCATAGCTGAAAGATAAATATGGGGTATAACCTTCCTCTTATATTTTCAATCAAACGCTATTCCAAATGGCAAACAAATCAAGCCATTCGAAGCTTAATATTGTAATGATATAAGTAATTGAAGCTAATACATTTTACAAAAACTAAATTGTCATTGAGACAAAACATCGTTGATTTCAAGCAATTTCAAGATTTAGTTACTAGTCACTTTGTATGTTCAAAACTAACTAAAAATTTGGCTTTTTGGTGCTGACAATATTCTGCCTCGGTCAGTTTGCCTAGTACCATTATAACTGTCTATCATTTTTTTGGTTTATGATATATCACTAATCAAAAATTCCTCAACATGGTAAATACTTCATCTATAACAGCTCAGAACTCGAAGTTGGAATGAGTTACGGATCCAATATTTCATTTCTTAGTACAACTACTATCAATGCATACAGAAGCGTCCGCAGGGAGTGAACTAGAGGGGATGTATCCTACACCCCCGCACAAATGAATGAACTTTTGCTTCTTACTAGAATTTTTTTATATCATTTTATATTTTGCTGTTCCTTGAGGTAGGCTAATTCCACCACCGTATCCCTGAGAATCAAAGAACCCTCCTAATATCCTAAATACACCCTGGCCCTGAGGTTGTACAGGTTAAGTGCTAAAAAGTGCATCGTAAGGCCACCATGGCGCCAAAGACCAAAAAAATGTTACCAGAACTGTTTTTGGAGCCATAAGAAACTACAAGAAAAATTTCAGGAAACTCCATTGATTAGGTCAGCCATGATTAAAGGGCTGACTTACACACACATAGAAATATGTATTATAGTATAAAATAATTACCTGAATATATAGTTATTTGTTATTTTTTTAAAATCGTTGATGGTGATTTTTGTTGTTCAAAGTGGTATTAGATGTATCAAGTGGTCCATTAAAATCTGAACACTTAAAATTTTAAAAAGATATAATTTATTAATTAACAATAGAATTTCTACAAAATTAATAATATAAATAGATGTGTGTAATGGACTCAATTTGTGAAGTTATTGAAGAAATAAATATAAAAACTCATCTTTAATTTATTACATATTAGGGGCAAATCAATTATAAAATATTTATATAAGTTACATATCTTGCTTTCTTTCTTTCGGAATTTCACGAGTGAATTGAATGAAATTAACTTTTAAATCTATTATTACTTAAATTATTCATTGGAATAAATTAAAATAGGTGTTGGCACTATACGCGATTCATCAAAATAGGTATCAATTTTCCTCTTTCTGCGGGATAAATAAACAATTGATAAAAAGCCAAAAAATACACAATTAATATATCGATCATCCATGGAACATTCAATTTTTGTATGATCATCATTCCAAGTACTGTCATTCCTTCATAAAAAAAGCTTGTGAACGGAACGGTATATTTTATTTTATAACGCTGAACGCTAAAAATATGATTTTAACGTTCCATTCCACTAATTTCCGCGGCATTTATTCTTAAAATTGAAATCATTTACACGATCATTGTTTTCATTCAATAAATTATTTTTTGTGTATTTCAAGTATACCTTCAGAGCTATTTTAAAATTTTCTCTAAAATAAACGGTTGCCAAGTAGCCTAGATCTGTTTTTATGTTTTGAAAAGTATGTGTGAATAATTGATATAAAAATGTACTATTTTTCAATAAACTGAAAAATTCCTTTTTCAAAAATAGAACTCAAAATCCCCACATAGCACTAGCGTGATTGATGATTTAGTTATGTTATAAATCCAAACATCAGATAAAAGAGGCTCAAAACATTAAAAGGAGGCTCTATATTAGGGCGACACATAAATACAGCAATACTATGTCATCCTAGTCGAAGATGGTACCTACAAAAAAATATATCATTCGAGGCCTGAGATGCATTGACCCAAGATTTGATAAATACTCTTACAATCAAGGTTAATAGAAAGACTAGGCTATACCATCACGCGTGTACAACTGATGTTTGACTTCTATAACACTTTTAATATTGACGTCTAGTAGATGAGTGGTTGCGTGTTTTGTCAAAATCTGTTGTTCTTGCCCAGCAGTAGGTGCAATACATTATATTGAAAATTCTAGCAATAGCGACCTCATAGACGAGTATGAGTGGTTGTGTGTTTTGTCAAAATCTGTCTGTGTTGCCAAGCAGTTGGTACCATACATCAGATTGAAATTCCTAGCAAGCCCGATTACATGATGGTTTAATCTTTTATTTCTATTAACCTTGATATAATGTACGAGTGAATACATTATGTCAAGAGTACTTGCTAATAAATATTAGTAATGAGCTTTTTTGATATTCAATCATTATTTTCTATGCCCATAGCTTTTTATACATTGGAATACCTTGTACATAACCCGAGGTAGAATGGTATGTATATATTTATAGAAAGCATTGAATGGTCTATTCGTAGTGTTGAATCGGTCCCAAGACTATATTTCTAATACGTTTTTTTTCCTACCATTTCAGTCCAATTCTAATTGGTCTGGTCTTTTTCACCATTCGTCGGTTCTAAAGACTGATTAGTCATTCTTTCAAATATGTTGTCTATCAATGTGACCAATATAAACTTTTCTTTTAAATTTACACTTACGAGGGTTTCAATAATTTTTATATACCCTATAACTATATCACGTCCTACACTTTATTAAATAACGTAACCTTTTCTCCGAAAAGAAACAGAAAAGGTCCAGTCGGTTGGTAAATAGCCTATTCTTACCGACAGCACCACAAGATCTAATTTTAACTCAACCAATCAACGTTCCAACCACTGATTAGGCAAACAAAAGGCAAAAATATCGACAGCTGACCAGAAAACACTCTGTAAAGTTTGTGTCGGCGAGGTAACGCCGTACAATTAGTCGAGTCAGGTCAATAAAATAGAAAAAAAGAAAAAATAGTGACACATACTAACTGTTAATTTGAAAACAATACAAAGAATGTGTATATCTATCATCTTTACATACTTTGATTACAAATAAAAATTATGTTTCCTTCAATTAATTAATAGTTATCTGCGCTTACGTTTGGCACTTGGTGGGTGTCTGAGAGAAGGCGCTATCCTGAGTCTACACATAGTAACCCTCCGGGTAGTTAGTCTTCAGCCATGGCAAGATGGTGTACCTAATCACCTTGGTGTAGGTCTCCTGACCGATTTTCTGTCTAGCCTTGAAGTAAAAAGAAGGCAAATTCTTTCCATCAGAGACCACAACGCCGAAGATAATTGTTTGGATAGGATATTAGGCGTGGTAAACACTCTGGACCTCCTCTTTTGTTTATAAAAGTCAGCAGTTGTTCCAGCGGTTGTGTAATTGATCAACTGTGAAAATCTTCTTGTTTCAGAAAATTTTCACAATTGACACCTTGCCTTGGTCTATGTGAGGATTTTTTTGCACTCTTGAGCCTCCTGGCTTTCATACCCTCTGTCAGAAAGTGGTGTGGGATCCTTGTGAATTAAACTAATCACAAGTTCTGCTTTATAGCCATTCTGATGGTCCTAAGAGCAACAGAGAAGTCGTTGGCGAGTTGATTTATGGACTTTGTGGGATCCTTCTATATATTCTTCTCCAAACTTCATAAAAACTTCGTATCCCTCTTTAAACTATTCCCTCCACTTTACGATACCCTGGAGAGGTCTTCCCACTTTTTTTCATCTTGGCAAACTTAAAAACAAGGCTTCTAGTACACTTAACAATGTCTGTAATATACATCACATCAATTCCAGCATCCATGAGATCTGAGATGCGCACTCTCTTTGCTTGTTGTTGTCTCACAATGATGAAATGACTAAATTATTAGTAAAGTTTGTTTATGTAAAAAGGTCGGCAGAAGAAGAATATCAAGAAATAATGACTCAACCTTTTCATAATAATGAGAAAGATACATTAATTAACTGTCCTCATTTTACTGTCCTATCCTGTATACCACTAAGAGCTCCACAGTTGGGAAAAAGTTGTAAGTCGTTATTTTACAGTGTTCTCTACCATTTCTAAAATTAGAATAATAGATTTAATCAATTTCATAATTATTATCATTTTAGTGTGACTAATTATCATAAAAACTTTAACTCAATTTGACCAGTTTTTGCCTCAATAATCTTTCTCAATCTTGTCGGAACAGCTATTACTCAAACATGAACATTATTTAGTAGAATAACATTCCAATTCTTCACCAATGCATCCTTCAATGATTTAATATTTGGATGACCCAAACAACAGGAGTTTTCTTCAAGTAATGACCAAAGTCCTAAGTATCTTTATGTGGGTTAGAACCAGACCAGCATTTGGCGTTCATAAATCTGTTCAAATTATTTTCACACCAAGCCTGGATGGATCTTGAGGTATGTGATGGAGCTCCATCTTGAGTAAAGGTATATTCCTTACCTTAAAATACCTCTTGAACCCAAGGTAAATATCCCGGTTTTAATATCTTCTGCTGATATGTCTCTGAATTGAGTTCGATCCCCTTTTAAAGGAAAATAAGTGGAGACTTTGCATTCTCATATACAACAGCCTGCACTAGGGGTCGACATAATAAATAAAAAAATATAGCTACGTAAATTATTTAAATGTTCCATCCATTGGTTTTTAGTTGTCTTTTCCTGGTTTTCATGGAAATCCCATTTTCATAACTTATCCATGCGGTTGAAATTTTTGATACCTACTCAGTAGATAACAACCATTAGCTGTCATTAAAAAAAGTATTGGGAAATTAAAAGGAGGATTTATGTTTCTTGAAGCACCGGCGGGGTTTTGTATCTGTCTGGAGACCCCAAACTTATACTGCATAGACTGTTGATCTGGAACATAAACGATTCTTTAAGTGGTCACTTTGATGTGACGGTGATGGTTTTTAATCTGTTTTGAGGGCCCAACGTTATCCTACACAAATTATGTGTGTCTGAGATGCAATTTAGGAGGGCTATTTTATTGTCCCCTATGTGCAGAAAGAAAAGCAATCACTGTTTTCTTCGATGGGTCAGACCCATCTGCACATAAAACAGATTTATAGATAGATAGTATACAATTGTACTTTAGATATAGTACAATTGAGGACGATTTCCCGCAGCAGGCAATTTTCTATTTGTTTAGCCGCTATTGCAATAATGATTATTCCATTTTCTGTTAATATTATTATTTAGTTCATAGTATGCAAAAATGATTTACAACTTATTCAAGCATTCATAATATACATAATATATTATAATTAATCAGCCGTGCATAAATGTATGGGTATATTAAGTTTTTACATATGTATTTATAATTTCACTCTTAAGAGATCCTCATATTTCATCAAAAAAGTAAAAAAATAAATGTTTTATGTCAATTTAGTTATGTATATAATAGCAAGTGATGTATGTTCAGATATTATGTGTGTGTGCAACAAAATGAATTTGATGGATCTTCATTTTTTTTTTTTTTTTTTTTTTTTTGAGTGGATGGAGAATGAAAAGTTGGTAGGAAATTTCATATGAGTTATTTTGTTGCATACATATACAGGAAGTTAAAATCAAATCGGCTCTTGTGTACACCCTTGATTTTGTTAAGATACAGCGTTCTGATGGGGTCTTTTTTTCGGCTGAAACGTTGTTGTATCAACAAATTTTAGGGAAGGATTGGGGATCGTGGTGATAGCTACTCCAGATGTACAGAAGATCATTTACATTAGAGGAGCATCTCTGCTCCGTGATGAGGATTTTTGTCCACAACGACATATAAATTTTGAATTTCAATTCTGCAAAATCATGTGAGATCGGTATTGAGTCTGGTATCAAGACTCATCAACTTTTTTCATGTCTCAGATAGCTGAAGTGGATGATTGAGCACAGCTATGACTTCATTGGGAAGGAAATATGGCACCCAGCAGTCTCTATCCTAATCTGACGAACCATTTTCTCTCTAACTACGTTGAATCTAAACCAAATTGAACATTTCATGCCATCAATAACTCTCTTATTGTATCTATCAAGGGGACCATGACCAATATGAAAAGGAAATACCTTGTCAACGCCTGCCCCACTTTACAAGCCCATATCCAGGATGTTATTGATACTGTAGGTAGAAACAACAAATAAACACTTTCTTAACATTAATAAGTAGAATTGAAGTCGATTTTAAAGTAAATTTCCCAAAAATGTGGCCTCCTTGACAATTAGAAGAGTCTTGAAAAATGAGCCGATTCGATCTTAAAACTATTGTCATTATGTGTCTCATGTGTAACCTTATAACCTTTAACAGTAGATACATTTCATGACAGAAAGCGCTAGAGTTGTAAATTGCAAGCATTTTCGGTATTTTAAAAAAACAATCTGAAAGTTAACATGATAACCCTAACCTTTTGAAGAATATTTGAAAGGAGATCAGCTTAACTTTCATTCAGTTGCATTAAATGAGCCTCAAGCAACTGTGAGATTAAGGAATTAAACCAAAGAAAAACTCAAATAGAAAATAAGAAACACGTTAAAAAAAAAACTCGCATGCTAAAAAATAGTTTGGATTTACAATCCTAGAGAACACTATAAATTACAGGGCTTTTTACACGCTGATTAGATTTCTTTTTTTAAATAATGAGGAATTATTAATGCTCTGTGGTAAATAAGTCCTCTAATACCTTTTTAACGATATTTTTGAGCAATGCCGAGAGTTTCAGTAATAAAATTGAGCATTTTAATGAAAAGCTGTTTTTGTCATCTTTCAAACGAGATATTGCAAACAAATATATCTTTTTTTTTTTTCACAAAGATGGATACAAGAAGGTTAGAGATTGTAACTCTGCTCCACACTGGCCATTCCGCCTCTGATTCTATCGAGAAGATCGGGGTCAACCACTACACCATCAAAGTAACCCTCCCAAACATGCCAAACGCTCTTTTGAGGCCAACCCGGACATTTCAATGGTCAACTGTACAACATAAGCAGTCTTTAGACCAGTTTACTGTGTACAAAATTGTTAAAATTGCCGGGGTCAAGTCAAGGAGAGGCTATTTTTTATTTGAAAGCATCAACAATTCTGTATAGAGTGATGTAGGAGTCTTGTTAATGACTTTTTATAAGCTTTAATCTGACTGGCTAGACTACAGCTTCTGTGTGCAAGTGTAGTTCAATGACGTGTCGAACACACCACAGCAACATTGTCGAGCTTAATACCTCTGAGAATAAGGAGTGAAAGAAGATAATCTACAACTACATCTTACATGGTTGCGCGCCCTTCAGGGCCCTCTTGGAAGCTGTTTTTGCTAGCCAAGTTCACAAATAATCAATCAGAGGCTTCAAGTATAAGACAAGTTTTTAAATGAGATTTAAAACATATAATACTAAACGCACATTCTTAATTAAAGCACTAAAACAGGAGCTGTGTTCAAAATTCATGAACGAGAACAGGAGGCACTCTCAAAATGGGTGTAGTGCATCATTTCTATTGTTGAAAAAGATATCCTCTGCCAGTATGCTAAAATATGAGACCGAAATTCAACGTGGTAACCTTGACAATTTCAATAGTTTTTAGGAGAGAACAACATAGCTGTCATTAAATTTCATACAAGCAGCTCTGTGACGAAGAAGATAAGCTCAAATGTTCCTGTATATATATCACAGATATAAAGGGTGAAATGACCCCTATGTCGATCCTCAATTTTGTGATAACTAATTTTGAAATTTATGGTAGGCAAGCCTGTCACTCTACAATTAAGAATTATTGAGAAATTTGTATATTTTTGAAAAATCTTTGCTGAATTTTCTCTTTTCTCTCAACGGAAATAAAATCCACAATATTTAAATAACACAATAATACCTCTAATATATGTAAGCCATCCATATTTTAGGATGATCTTTTCCTACAATATAATATTTTCAAAAATATTTGTTTTGGAAAGACATTGTAATATCAGTTTTACAATCTTAAAGACTGTCTATATTTTGATCAGTAAAATCAGAAATACATTCCGAAAGAACGGTCACTTCTTAATGCTTATTAATCTTTTTAAGTAGTGCCTTCCCTCGATAGTAGAGGATGTTAAGATCAAATCGAAGCATTCTTTCATAATCTTTAAATTATCACTAAGTGGACATTTTTTGCTGGATTTACTTGAAATTTGTCTTAAATTGTACACATTAATGTTGGAAAAGTGCTTATATGATGTATGGCCGGGAAAAGTTTTTTTTTTTTTTTTGCAAGTTGGTCATTATCTCCTTGATTGAGGCAATCCGAGAGTCCTTGATGTCATAAATTGTTCGATTTGTTTTAGATTCAACATAATATTTTACTGGATTAAGATTTGGACAGTGTAGTTTGGACATTTGGACTGTAGCAGTGCTCAGTGATATTTTGAACATCAACCTAAAATAACGTCAAATGAAGTGAAAGCTTTTGCATAAATAAGATTTGTATAATTCAGTCGGGTAGGTGGAGAAAATCAGTCAACGATTTCAAAAACAGTTAAATTTCGCTCTACGATCTGAGATCGCAGTATCAACTGAAATATCGTTCCCAACGGGTCTAGAAAAACATCACTTTAGATCGAACCGAAAAAAAAAAATCGGTCTTGAACTGAGTCTCAACACTAAGTTTTTTTATAGGTCTACTATAATATTATTAATTGGACGCACATTCATACTAATTGGATGATTACTCAATAACTCAGGAAAGTTTTTATGAACTATCCAGAAGTAAGTAATGTACTGCATTGCAATTTTTTTAATATAGTGTATATTTGATGTGTGGCCTGTCAACACTAAAGCAAACTTGAATGATTTTTCTCAAAATTGATAAATTATAATTGTATTCTTTGACGAATTTTGCATCAATTTCTTTCAACATAGTATTATTATTAACCCTTCGCAGGGGCTGCAAATTACAGGTAAATTAACCAAAATAGATTTTTGTCACAAAAAGCGAATGAGAAATTGGCAGATTGTATTTAAAATGGCCCCCATTGCGGTCATTATATATTATCTTAAAACAAATAAGTGTTCTAATTTATAGTTAAGAGTCTTGCATATCTGAACACATCCCACAAATTTGAATAAAAAGGCTTTAATGGGCTGTATGATTGTACATATGAAGTAAAAAATATATTGGGATTTTCTCCAGTTCATGATTTTTGTTCAAGGTTGTTCATATGTTGACGCAGCATATATATTTACTAGGTAATATATTATGTATTGTACTTTTATACAATTTAAAAAAATTATATGGATAAAAAATCCCCAATCATTTCTAAAAAAATAATCCATATTAATATGGATTTTCTTGTTTAACAACCCACCAAGCAACTTCTGATTTTCACTCTTTATAACTTTCTCTTCTTACGTGTATTCCATTAGCATACATGGTTAGTTATTAATAATACTCATACCTATGCATACATGATGCTTGTTTTTTCATACAAGGAGATCTTGAAATAATTATCTCATTGGTTACATCAACCGCAAGTTATACTCATCTTTCTTCGTAACAATTATCAATTTCTAAAGTAGTTTTATATTGCAAAATATGGTACCTATTTATGATTTTTTGGGCATTATGATTATACCGGGTTTTTTTTTATAGCTCTTATCATATCATTATTCACTATTTCTTCAAGAGAAAACATATAAATATGAAGTAATCACTAATACATGTGCTCATGAAAGACGATGTGTAACATGGAGGATTTGTGGGAAATTTATAAGCATAAGTCCCTGATGGACTCAGAATAGAATTGAGGATATACTTACCTCAGAGTAAGTCCTGCAATTAAGATCCTTGTTAGATGCAAAGTGGTATTTAAGTTTATTTCCTCCATCTTATAGCTGCTCGCAGCAAAACTAATTAAACGTCATGACAGCTAAGCTCTTTTTCTCCAAAAAAGTCTATAAAAGATCAGCGTGAGCATATTTCAACTTAGTTTCTCTTATTTTGGCATACCAGCAGGTAGCTGTGTCACAGGTTCTTTTTTTTTTTGGGGTGGGGACAGGTGGGGGGGGGGCTACCACAACCTCAATGATGAAAGCCCGGTATTCGGGAGCGCTTGCACCTCACACTCTAAAATTGCTGAGGGGACACGCCCCTACCGGTAGGTCATATTTTATACAACTCAGGTGGACCCTTACTTTTGCAGTTCATATGCAAACCAGATTACAAAGATCCCAATTTTCAATTTAGTTAGTGATATCATAATAACGAAGCCCAGGGATAGTTTTATCTTGACCTGGGCCTGGAGCTAAGATAAATATGAGGGCCTGGAGGCGTCCGCAGGATTCTTATGTATATATTTTGGTTTGGTTTTTGGATTTTTTTCTTTTTTTAAATCCAGACATTCTCCAAATAATAAATTTTGCGAAAATATTCTAAAAAATTTCAAAAATCCATACCTGTTCACAAAAAATTATTTCTTTAGAAAGAAATTTCAAAAAAAATTTGAAAAAAAAATCCAAAATTATATTTCTTGGAAAAAAAAATATAAATATTAAATATTTTGGCAAAATAATTCAAAAATTCATAGCTATTCACCGGAATTTTTATTTTATGGAAAAAATCTTTTCTTTTTTTTTCCCATGGGAGGCCTACAGCCCCTTTAGCCCACCCATTGCTGACGTCCCAGGAGACTCTTTTCTTTTTTTCCTTGTTGAAAAATTTGAATTTAATTTCAAATTGGATTTTCAAAAATCTAAAATCTTGTATAATTTTCTCTTTTTTTCAATAGCCTTTTTTCTCAATTTATCTTTTTAGGAAAATAAATTTGATTTTCCTTTAATGAAGCACGGGATCTAACGAAAGTTAGGTCATACTACCCTAAGGCCAACCTGTTACAAGTATCCAGTGCTAATGATAGGTTCTTAGAAACTCATGCCCCTCTCAACTTCTATATTAGGAGGTTTGATAAATATTGGGTTGTGTTCTGGGCAACAAAACAAATTAAATACAAGTATATTTTTTGAAATTTTCTTATGTTTCTCTTAATAGAATTATTCTCTTTTGAGAAAATAAATATTGAAGATATTGTAAAATATAATTAAAACAGTTTTGTCTACACTTTAAACCTTTTTTTTTTAAAGTAAAATTTTAAGTCTAACTTTGTTCTAATTACACACCTTTTTTAGTTCCTTGGTCAAACTAGAGTTTATTGTTTTGAAGGTCTCCTATGGGAGGAGGGATTCCTATGACTATATATTTTTATTTTAGTTATTCTATTGAATAATTCGTAGTCAAACAACTTTGTTGGATAAAAAAGGCTTATGTCATTAAACCCAATTTTAAAGTTTGCTTATTGTTTTCAAGAGTAAGTTCATATAATTGAAATTGAATTTATATGATTTTTGAAAAGCAAAGTATCACTGACTTGTTTCATTCTTCTTTATTATCAAAAAAAAAAAAAATTAACAGTGAATTTTCAGATTTTAAGTACTGATTGGTGTCTCACATATTATTAGAGATCTTTTTTTTTTTTTCAAGATTAAGCATCGTTGATTTTATCAAAGAAATCTCAAAAGTAAACAATAAGTTCTAGAACAAATACTGTAAACATATATATAAATTTATTCATTCCATTATACAAACAAAGCAGTTGAGTAATACTTAATAAGTCGTATGAATAATCAGTTTATATGTGGACTTCTATGTTCTCCAAGAGTAAAGACCAAAGGAAGATAGAAAGAATCGAAGAAAATACTTCTAATTTGATCATCCATCTCAAGAGATGCTCGAATTCAGAATTATGCATTTCACGAGAGACGACGGTATTAAAATTCATCCGAGCTACATATGTTTAAAAGCCGTATGACGTCATTGTACTTGAAATACATATAATGTCTCGGTATAAATTATTTATTTATAAAATCGATCAGACTGAATTTTGTGGGACCGAACTAGACCGAATTTTTCCTTTGTACCAATGTAGACCAAACTTTTAAAAATATTTAAAGATACTATTGTGGACCCAAAACTCGCAGTAGTATGACTAAATTACGAAAAACATGATTTTTATGGAATCAATAAACCAAAAACCAATTTGTGATATATTGAAGAATTATATTCAGCTATATGAGCCTATAGGAATTTTTGGCTCTTCTTAGCTGTAGCGGGATGTAATGTAGTTCCTGATGTTCTAGGCAGTTTAGATAGAGATGCCAACACTCACTGCATCTTTCTTGGCAATGACATCGGTGAGTAGGAGCTTGCACTTGTGTAGGCTTTTTTTGTTCCGACAGATTATGTGCGTGATGAAACCTTCTAATGAAATATAAGTGGGATAAAAGTTTGAAGTATCCACTTTGTATATTTATTATTATTATTTTTATTATTCCATTAAAAAAAATTACACCAAAAATTAGCATCTAATTGATAGAGAGAAAGATGTTAACACCACGATGATCTATAAAAAAATTATTATATTTAATAAACAACAGTCAATTTATCGTATATAATATCTAAATAATAACTGAAGTTGGCAACAAGAAAAATACAATAACTCATCGTATGAATTACCCCATTCAACTATAAATCTCTTGAGAGATTGGAGGAATTGTTTAAAGGATTTATGTGTATAGAAAATATGGACAGAAGAATCAACGTGGTTTTTCAACTTTTTCCTTTCTCTTTTGGCAGTCGAGGCGGTTGTGAATGAGATGGATCGGACAAGAAAATATTGGGCTACAGGCTAAGCTTTGCTACTAGGTATGGGGTTTCCGGCCAACCTGCAAGCTTTCGGGTGAAAGTATAAGAATTTAACATCCTCATATAATTACTAATTCAGGAAGTCAAATATCACACAATCAAAACCCGATTATTTAATAAAAAGGAATTAATTTTGAAGCTTTAACTATTGATAAACTTATTTTAATTAGACCTATTTTTTTCATTTCTAATATTGGATGCTGGTCGATTTGGCATTTTAGGGGGTTAACGTATGTCGGTACGAGATCATTTATCAAAATACGATCTCAACAATAATATATTGCTAATAAGTAATACAAAAATTAATTGTCATCTTATTTTTTCATGAGATGTCAAATAGAGAATGACGTCATTGATTAGTTGTAAGGGAATTCATTTAGATTGGAAATCAATGTCGGGGTGGAAGGGGTGGGCCATGGGCTTTTCGGACTTGGCAAAGTAAGGTTCTAACCTAGACTGAATCCACCTTTAGTTGTGTTTGGATAAAAAATCTCGACGTTTAGAGAGTTCAGCAGTATAAGAGCAAGTTCATTTCATCACCAACGTAAAATATATAACTTTCAAAAAATCATTTCATTCAATTTACGTAATCTTATTGCATGAAAAGCGTTAAAATGATTTTATTTGATGTTCGTATAACTTTTTTTATTTTTCAAAGTCTTCATCAAGGGAACTCAATATTTACTTAACAGCATTATTTAACAAAAAAGAAAAAATACTTTTATTTTACTTATTTCTAATAGAGAAGTTGATTTTTTTTTAAATAAATATCAAAGTACATTATTATTCTTTTTTGAGTCAGGATATAAAAATGAACATTAAACACATCAGTCGCTACGTCATATTTTCTATTTTTTTCTCAAGCTTTTATTATTTTTATTTCGTTCTTTAGGAGAGAACATCTTTCATTAGCGGTGAAAATCATGTGCATTTTGGATGTGTTATAAAATAAGAAACAAAAAATCTACATGTTAACCCTTACAATATTAAGAATTTGGGGGAAGAGCACCTTAGCTGTTATGACGTTTCATTAGATCCACTACAAGAAGCTGTAACTAGAAAGGAGGCGAGAAGGAAATAAACAATGATATTAGCAAAAATTACATCTACTGTATTCTCCACATCTGACCTTGGTGACTTTTTCCTGTTTGTAGACCTCAAAATAATGATCGATTGAAAAAAAAAAATCAGAGATAATCGCCGAAACTTAGGCCTAGTTTGAGAGGAGAGAGAAATCGTACTATAAAAATGTCATTGGGAAGCTGTATAACCGCTATAATTGTTGTATTGCCCTAGAAGGGCATCCTGGGAGGTCTAATTTTATGCTAAAACACTTATTCGGATAAGTGTAAAGAAATTCCAATGAATATTATATTAATTTTATGTTTGTATATATAACTACATCTATGATAGGAATAAAGATAAAAATTGCGATAATAATAATAGTTTTCTGCGTAATGGGATGTTGATTTTAAATATTATGGCTAGTTTATATTTTATGTGGGATCATCCAATTGTTTCAAAACTATAAAATTTGTAAAAATGATGCAAAGGCATTAAGTTTGCAAATGTTAAGAAACTTGTTTTGATAAGGAAAAAGTAATTATAGATTCGTGATAAAAATGTTTCAAGCACCACTAAAACTTGATTTAGAATCGAAGAGATTTTTTTGCAAAATTGAAATTAATAATTTGTAAACAAGTTGTTGATCTGTACAGAGCATTCAAATCGTATTAAATTCCTTTAATACGATATTGATATATATATATTCTGAAAAAGTATTTCGATTTTTGGTGAAGAAACTGGCGAAGTAGAACTATGCCTTATTACCCCCATGGCCTCTTCTCTATTGTCTGCATCGATGATCGTGGATTTTGTGGAGTATCATTTCATAGTTTTTCTTTGTCTCTTTTCCCGATACTCCACCAAAAGTTGACCTAAAAACTCAACGAGAAACAATACCAACTATTGGGAAAGTTCCATTAGGCAATGCGGCATAGTTTCTTTACCCGTAGCTCCACCAAAAATCGACCTAATATGATCCAAATAATGAATTTACATGGCAACAAAGAAAAGTATGAAATCAACCCTTATCTAACATTCGACAGGCTTCATGTATTTTTAATTAAACGAAGAATAAAGGCTTATTTTTGTTTTACAATAATAGATTATTCTGAATTAGCAATACTATTTGCTAATGTTTGCCTGTGCTTTGAGAATATTTTACTTGATAAAGATTCCTTAAAGAGATCATAAATAAAGGATTGGGTATATCTTTGTATTCTGATCAGTTTTATTTCGCAGATGTTAATAAGGTGATAGATGATTACTTACATATCTCTCGTGATCTGAGATTTAACAAGCATATACACTACATTATAAAAAAGGGCGATCGAAAATTGGGATATTCAAGAATATAAAAAAAGACTAATAAAAAAGACGTTACACTTCTTTCAAGATTCAATAGTTTATCAACTTTATATCATCCCACTCTTAATGTACGGATCGGAGATCTGGAATCCTTTTAGAAATTATCTGATTAAGTCCTTTTAAAAAGATGCGAGCTAGGCTTGTGTTGTTTTTCCCTTCATTGGGAGATAACGACAACTATCAATGCAAAATCAAATGACTTGGCCTCATCACTCTGTATTATAGACATAAAATTAAGGATGTTAATCCGCTCTCCTAAATTTTAAAGAAAAAAAAATAAACCTGCCCCTACCACCCTGGATACTAAACAAAGGCTACATCTTCCACGAAAAGAGAACCCCTGATCACAATACGATCTACTTCCCATAACCAAATATAAACATAGATTGGTTGGTCGAAGCGATTTTTAGTTTTTCTTTTTTGTCAAAAATAATTATATAAATATTATTTATTTTTTGGGATTATTTCATTTTGTTAATTTTTTCTTTGTACTAAGATTTTAACATTCTTATCTTAAATGTATTACTTTTACTAAGAATGATAATTTTTATATTTTATAAACACTAACTATTATTTGACCTTTATAAGTTTTCATTATTGCCGATGGTAAACAATAAATTGACTATCCTGCACTAATTTTCCAACAACTCTTATTTTCCTCATTTCATACCTATGATAGTTCTAATCAAAACTTCAATGTGTAATAGTTAATTCAATTAATAGTTAAGTGGATTTGAATTATTATAATGTAAAAAAGGATTTTGAATAAAAACCTATTAAATTGAAGGATTTATTTCCAATAATTGAATACATTTTCAAAAAGTAATGCTAAGTAGCATTCTTTAAAGGGAATCTTGAAAATTGTTGAACATTTGTTTCTCATTAATTTTAATTGAATTATACAAAAGATTGTTATCAGAAACATAAAAATAATTTGCAGTGAACATACACGATTAGCTTTTTTATCCACTCTCAACATCGACTGACAAAAGGTGAAGGAAAAGTTTGAAAAAAAAAAAACATACGTTAATTATTATTAAGAGAAAAGGTATAATTATTAAATATATGGAATTGATAATTTTATCAAAGTAAGTACCAATGAGTCTCTGGACTGATGTAAATTATTATAAAAATTATAATCCATTGTATACTTTTTCTGCTTTAAATCATATAAGTGGAGTTGAAATTCCTGTAATAAAAAAAGAGCGCTAGGAGAAGGCGGGAGCAATACATATGGCACTAAACAATTAAAAACCTTTGTTA
The DNA here is from genome assembly GCF_016086655.4 of Lepeophtheirus salmonis. Classification (NCBI taxonomy): domain Eukaryota; kingdom Metazoa; phylum Arthropoda; class Copepoda; order Siphonostomatoida; family Caligidae; genus Lepeophtheirus; species Lepeophtheirus salmonis. The sequence continues at coordinate 57,615,783 of NC_052135.2, forward strand.
ATATTAGCTGCATGTTATATGATTGGGGGGGGTAGAAAATGAAACACTGCTACATATTTATTTTCTTATACGTTTTTAAAACAATAATTTACAGCAAAGGTAAGTGATAATGCTTAACTACAGGAGAAAAAGATATTACTATGATGCCCGATTAGATAGTGACCAAAAAAAAAAAAAAAAAAGAACCCATACAAGACCCGTATCAAGTGAGACAAGGTAATCAACAGCTGACAACAAAATATATTTTGTTTTGTCATAGTATTTTGGTGTTAACGAGTTAACACCGTGTTTTGATGAAAATTAATGAAAATAGTGCAAAGAAAAATAAACTGCATCTTTGTTTACTTCAAATAGCGAATCTTGCTTGTGAATTGAATAAAGGTTGCATCGTTAGTTAAATAAGTAATTAATGATACTCTCAGCTCCTCAAACGGACACAAAAATATTCTTCAATTTAATTTGGATAAAAATTGAACATTTGGTTGTCGTTTCTGGAATTGGTTTTAGCTTTGGTCTTGGGATGAAATATTTCTTTGGGGAACAGTATATAAGGAGCAAATATTTTATAGACTAAATGAAATCCTTTTTAGTTTTTTTCTCCTCTTTTGTTTAATTTTTTTGTTGTTCATGCTCTCAAGCGTTCAAAAAATGAGGAAAAAGTATGAAATGCGCTCAATGTCCAAACATGCAATTATATTTAAAATAAATTATTTCTTTTAGGGCTATTTACTTTTAATTGAAGGATATATCTGTATGTTGTGTAAAAGTTTGAATTTGTATGTCTTAGAACTCCCTTTTCAATATCCCCACTGGCACTTTTTGTATTTAATTATACAATTGAGTTAATTTTTTATTTTTGATACAACAAAATTAGTTGTTTATTATATTGTAATGAGTAATAAAACTCTGGAAATTTGAACTTTATAATATACCTATCACATAATACACCTTATCGACAGTGGCGTCTCCAGTCCGTTTTGAGGGGGCTTGGTTGATAGTCAAAATAGTCAAAAATTACAAAATTTAATTATTGATCGTCAAATAAATATTCAATTATTGCATTATACTCAACTTTTTTTTAAACATTGTCAAGCTAAGATGGGGGTGTCAAATTTCGAAGAATTCATACAAGGGAAGCTTATTCTATACCCAAAACACACACAAAAAAATGTTTGTTAGTTCTCCTAAAAAACTAGTTAGGGGATTCACTTATAAATGAAAAAGTGATGGTTGTCTCAAAAATAACTTTACGAATAATGACTGTTCTTATTTTATTCAAAAAAATAAAAGCTATCACCAAAAATAGAAATCGGTTAAAATTACAAATTATTTTTGATGTGCAAATATAAGGATTTCTAATGGAATATTGGATTTTGAAAATAATACAGTTTGTTGAAATTTGTCAACCAATTCGTTTGCATATACTCGTAAATTTGACACACAAAGGTTGATGTTAAACTTAAATATCTGTCGTTCAATTTCTAGGAAGAATTGTCCCAAAACGATGCATTTTGGAAAAAAAATTAAACCATAACACATAATTGAAGTATTTTCAATTTCCGGAAAAAGTTGATTTAATAAAGTTTGCAAAATTTGAAAAAATTAACCAGTTATCGACGGTATTTTTTTGGCGAGATTATTCTCCATATTTCTTGTATTTCTATTAACTTGGTATAAGCAAGGGGTTACTTGACGTTGCTCTGGTGAAGGAGGGAGCGGGAATTCATATCGATAATGGTCAATGTTATTTGTTCTTAATGTTTAGACCCCTTCAAAGGAAAATGTTTTGGAAATTGAATATTCATTTTTTTAGTGTTAAGGTTGAATTTGTATCTGCAAAATGTATCATTTTTTTGCATTTCTTTTTAAAAATTAACGTCTGATAAAAAAATGGAAAAATTATTCTGAAAATAACAGAAATTTCAGTTGAACATAAGTTTTTATGTGTCAAATAAATATGCAAACGAATCTTCTGATAAATTTTACTAACTATATTTTGACTAAGAATCCAATATTCTATTCTAAATCCATTTTTTAGCACCTAAAAAATCCTTCTATGATAATAACAATGAAGCGGGGAATAGATGATAATTTATACTACATATACTAAACACACTATATCAATCTGTTAAAGAATGGTAAACCACAAAATTCTCATCATAGCACCCCCCTCCAAAACTCTTGTGAACTTAGTACCATTATTATCAATTTAAAAAATATATATATATGCTATAAACTTCAAATAATAACATAAATGCATCAAAAACATTTGTATACATGAGAAATTCATCTTTTATTTTCGAGAAAAAATTGCCAAATTGAAATTTGCGAGGAAAATAACAAAAACTTTTTGCACTAATTGTGCGAAAAAGGAGAAAATAGCATGGATTGGCATTTTTAAGAGAAACACAAACCTACCACTATTATTTTCGTAGTTGCAAAAAAAAAAGTTATAAGGAGTAATGTCCTCAAAAAAATAATACTCGAGAACTGGTTCATTTTTGCAATATTGCAAAAGTTATGTAATGAAATGTTTCAGAAACTGAAAATACATTAATATATGTTACAGTCCAAAATATATTCTACAAAATGCATCTTTTTGTGGAATTTCTTCTTAAAAATTGACGTTTGATATAAATAATGAGAAAAAAATGAAACAAATTGAAATTATATTTAGAAACTGACAAATATTTCAGTTTAACATTAATTTTTATGTGTCAAAATTATATGCAAACGAATTTCCAGACATATTTCTACAAACTTTATTTTATTATGAATCCAATATTTCATTAGAATATCATTTTATTGCAACTAAAAAAAAAATATATATAGTAATTTTCACCCTTTTTTTGTCCTTAACTTTTTCGATTGTGAATACATTTAGAAGACGTCATTATTCATGTAATTTTTTTTTGAAACGCCAGTACTTTTTTGATTAACTCAACCCTCTATCTAGTCTCATTGAGGTTCAAAAAACAATTTTTGTATTTCGGGTATAGAATCACCAACACCGTCTTAGATTGACCGGCTTAAAAGAAGGCACCCATTCAAAATTTCAGCTTCTTGTGTGGGCAACTATCAGGGACATCCCCAGGATTTGGGGGGCGGGGCTACAGTCCTGTTACCCTACCTGACTATAAAGGACACGCGAACGATTCGTTCTTTTTAAACAACTCTTTTTAGTGAATGTAACGAACCGACTCAGTTGTATCAGTGATTCGTTCATTTCACATACATAGAATGTATCACTCAACCTCAATCAGGTTGTGCAGGTGAAGTGCTGAGCTCCAAGGTAGTTTAAACTCCACTGCCGCCATGTTTCTAAGCATGCAGAGCATCTTCTAATATGCTTTATTAGCCCACAGCTTGTACATGTGAACTGCTGTTACCCAAGGCAGGTTAAATTCACACGTCACCGCTTCCTTAAGCATCAAGGATCTCTTAATATCTGAAAATACACAGCAGGTGATCTTACTAATAATCATTTTTTGACTAAAAGGAACACTTACATTAATAATGGATTAACTTGAAGACAAGTTAAAGATGTTATACCATTATTCATGCAATATGGAAGTTTTAGGATATAATGAATGTTGAACTGAGCCCCACTAATGTCAGCCAGCTTGTATTAATTAATACTAATTTGGATTAAATGCAGTTCGATCCAAATGAATACAGTAATGTGGTAATCAATGATACAACATATTTTTTCAATGTATAAATTAAAATAAGTTATACTTAATAGTTTACAATTTTTTCTTTGCAACTTAATCTTTATAATTTTTGCTAAATTGATTCAATACAGGTTTTTTAAATATCAGTAAAACGGTAGAAAATTGCTTTTATTAGAGGGGGAGGAATATCTAAGAACTGATTTAGTGAAGGAATCTTTTGAAAGAATATTTTTAGTGAAATGATTCAACTGATTCAGTAGACTAAAATGAATCACAATTTCCAGCACTAAAACTGAGATGCACAAACTCTATTAATATATATTTCACAGTAGAGATTGAAATCCAGTAGAATCGTGGAAAAACAGATTACGATCATGATCTCTACTAGGAGAATAAACAATTCTACAGGATTTCAATCTCTAATGTGACATATATATGTTGCAGTTTAAGTAACAAGTCTAGTTCAGTGATTATACATTTAACTAGTTATTTTGTATATTTACGGATTTCTTACTTTAAGTGCAACATACCTATATACACATTAAATACAGAAACAGATTATAGAGAGAAGGTTGCGCGGACTGCACTTACACAATGTTCCGCGTATTTATAAATCAGCTGATGATTGTTTACTCCATCCTCGCATCAGCAGCTATAAAGCAAATAAACGAAAGTTACTTGTCAGCTGTTTAGCCATATACAATTCATCACTCGCCATATTGCTGAAGAAAGAGAGATCATAAGAGTCCCCCTAGAGTTTTATAATTAATCATCATGTCTGTTACACGTTTGGGATTAAATGTCGTTCGCTCTTCTCAGATGATCTCTCAAAGATCCTTGGGACTCAGTGCTGTCGCTCTTCAACAGAAAGCTGCTTTGGATCCCGTTCAGCAAATCTTTGTCGACAAAGTCCGTGAATACGCCACGAAGAAGAAGGCCACAGGTGGACTCGTAGAGGCTACTCCTGCTGTTGATGCCGAACTCAAATTTGAACTCAATAAGATCGCAAAAGCATACGGAGGTGGAGAAGGTGTTGACATGACTAAGTTTCCTTCCTTTAACTTTGGCGAACCCCAAATTGAGGTTCCTACTTTGAAATAGACTCTACTCTGTATAAGCATTTTATTTTTTAGTTGTTCATAGTTATTTAAGGTGTAATGATGATTCGTGTAGAAGTTATTATTATTCATTGAGTTTTAAAATAAAACATTTACCATCTAAAGACGTCTAATAAAACCTCTTACCCCTATAATTCGTTATTTTCTTTTCATTAACTGTTAGCTTTGAAGGCTGAGTTTCAACTCAGTGACAATCGATTATGTATTTTTATATACTATATATTACTCTACCCATTAAATAAAACTTGTAATAATAAATATGTATAGAGCGTTTTTACGAGACGTCATTATTGGCATTGTCGCCCATTTTGGAGGCATAAACAACGAAGTTGTATAGCAATGAAAACCCTTTTTTCATTAATATTAAGTAAAATAGTCAACTATTGGATGTCAAAATGAAACTAACATGTAAAAGGACATAAACCTTACTATATATGAAAAATCTATCCTTTATTACCTAGTTTTATTATTTATCTAACCCTAAAATGTATTATAAATATGTTAATACATCGTTATACAATCTTATTTCCATAGTCTAGATAAAAATTAACTATTACAACGGAAAGGCTAACATATTTTGATCTAATTATCCTATTTTTCACGTCTCCAATCGATCAAAATCTAATAATTATACAAATTTAGACATTTCATAGGGATTTTTAGTATTTTATTTCTTAAATTAATTATATACAAAAATAAGTGTTTATCATTAGCATCAAGTAGTATTTATTTCAAGTGTTGGGTCTTTTTTTATTCTTAAAGTCATTTGATGAAGTTTTATGAAGACTTATTGGAAATTTGTTCATTTTATGTAGTAAAAAGATCAACTTTTAGTCCCGAAGATGGCGTCTTCTTCAATTATGATGCAATTAATGACGTCAGTAAAAACGCAGTATAAAGAAGAAAACCCCCATGGCAAACAGGGTAAAATTGAATTAGTGTACTTATAAATATCTACTAGGCATCCTTTGGATTACCATCTTAATAGTTTTTTTCAATGCTACAGTGATGGTAAAATTGGTGATCAACTGTAATAGAAAGTTTTTATGGTACTAAAATTATACTAGCCAACCCATATTATGAAAGTTTAAATCGTTATTTTTGAGCGATCCTCAAGTAGGAAAGATTGGGATAGTTGGAATATGAAATAGTTGCAAGAATCCCCTTTTCTTGAAGAACAAAAAATCTACACTTATTAAATTTACATCACAATTGTATAATTTAATGCAGACTATTGTGAAAAAAAATGAATAATTTTTGTCAGCTTTGCTTCGAAATATTTTTTAAAAACTGTTTTTGAGGGATACTAGTAGTTTTTATGAAGATCACTATTTTTGTAATAATGCAGTCAGTTTTTCATAGTTTTAACTGCAACGCTTAACTTAAATTGATTGGTTGATATAACCTTATTAAAATTCAAAACACACTCAGTGGGTTGAAATTTGAGATATTGTAACGCTCAGTACAAAGAGGACAGTGGCAACAAGTGCTATAATTTGCATTGCATTATTATATAATTAATTTTCAAATACCATGTTTTTTATATACGACGAGCTGGCCCCTAAATAGTTTTTGAAAGTGAATTTCTCTGTTTTAAAATACTGGTAAGTGATTTATAATATAAATCTAATTAACGCATTGGAAGTAAAATATTCAAGACCTTTAGAGAACTGTTGGCGTTTCCTGAAATAATATTATATAATCTATTTTTGTATATTTTTTTACCAAAATCTGATGTTTACTTAATGTTGCAACTCATCCACTATAAGTTATAGTGGATGAGGAACAAAACCAATTTATAGTCTATAAGTAAACTATGGAAGTATATCGTAAACTTTTGAAGTATGCTTCAGCTGTATCATTTACTGAATTTACAATTTTTTTGGGTTTGAATCTATGCAGAATTACTATCCCATAAAGAAATCCCACGAAGAAAATAATCATTCATTTTGAAACGGGAAAACAGTGTCATGTTTTCGACCGATATGAAGTAATATATTTTATTATTTGAAATCAAATTTCATATAATTAAACAATATATGAAATTATCACTAGATTTAAAAACATTCGTGTACTAAACAAGAACCATCAAATGCTCCATTCGATGTACATATCTTTTGCCATTTCACAAAATATTTCCATTAGTCTAATTTACGACCATTTTTTCTTTAGTTTCTTGATCGATATCATCATCGAAGAGTGAAAGGGCAGCAGCTTCATGCGTCAAATACCATAAATGATGATTAAGTTTCTTTCATGCCGCTTTTCATTTTGTTTCTCCTATTTTTTCGTAAGCTTTCAATAATTTTAACAAGCATAAATCATTATATGGTGCTTCGACTTTTAAAATACATTGAAGCCAAGGCGTAACGTATATTGTTACAATAAATAAACGTATATTTAATAACTTTATTTATTTTAAGCTGGGTAACTTAATAAGGATATTTTCATAGAGTGTATTTTTCTGGCCATCCAACAATATAATTTTTTTTTACCATTGTCTCCGCCTAGAAATACATATGTAACACATATTTCTATGAGCTCCATTTAATCATCTCTCACAATCTTCAATTTCCGTAACTGATTTAAAATCAATTCATGAAGATGATGACGACAAGCAAATAAAAGCAGTTATCTTTCAAATTTTTGGTCCAGCAGCATAACGGTACCTTTAATACGACCAGCCTTTGAAGTTGTGGTGTATCACAGCAGAGAACTTGCACATTTTCTTTGAGTTCCCAGTCTAGGATTGGTTTCCATATGTAAAGACAATCGGCAAACTTTCTTCTTTCATCTTCTAGTTATTTTAAGTAGGCAGTAATTTTCCATCCCACAGTAAAACATCAACATCTGGTACTTTATCTTAAAATCAATTTTAAGAAATTCCTGAATATTCCCCAATGAATCAATAGTGTCTTCAAGAATAAAGACTATATCTATCATACTTAATTGAGACCCATTTAATGCAGCTACTATTTTGGAGTAATAAAATCGTTCAGATCATTTCGGGTTGTTATTTTATGTGAAATTAGTTTGAACTTCTTAAGATATAAATCAGAAAAAAATTGAAACACATTGTACATTACCACATTATAATTATACACATTATCTTGGAGCTCCTACCTCGTCTGTAATTGCCTTTGACGTTAAAATCAAACAAGGTCAAAATAATTATCTAATTTGAAATTTAAAATGTAATACCTATGTAAAACCTCAATGTCTTCCAAATATACTAAAACTTATTGGAATTCTATTATGATGAATAAAAAAGGTATTATTTATGAATTATGAACGATAAACTCAACATCATCACTTTATAAAGAGTAGGGTGGCCCTGAGAAAGTTGAAACACGTTTTTACTCAATTACTTGGAGATGCTTTCAAATTAGATGGCCAAAATTTTACACAACATACATACATCTATTTACTAATAGTTAAACGAGTACTTATAATACATTTATGATGAGTACTTTTTGTGTAATCTTCATTTGAATGTAAATTTCTTAGTCCACCCTACGATCAAATGGAATTGACTTTAAGCTCTCGTCGGCACCTGTTTTCGTTGTTTTTTCCATATATGAGTAGCTAAGATCAAATAAAAATAAAAAATGGAAGGAAGGGGGGGGGGTATTCATTTCAAATTTTTGAGGGAAAAAATATGTTTTCTGCCATAGCGTAGCTATACAAATGTATAGCTAAGCTTATAATAAAATGTGACATTAATACTGTAGACATAGTTAATGTCTACTTTTAGATGTCTTGGGACAACCTAATGAAGGGGTGTTGTGCTTAAATTTGGTGAGTTTAAATTAACAAATTTCGAGTAATTGAGCCAAGCACAAAAAGTGTTACAACTGTCTCCGGTCTCCATCCTACATAGATATTACAATTTAACAAAAAAAAAAAATAATAATAATCTTTTTAATTTCATAGTCAATTCTAATTAGAGTTGGATTCGAGATAAAATTATTGAGTCTGAGATTTGGATTATTGAAGGTAAATCTAGTTTGAGTAAGTTGATGATACTCATATTTTAATTCGAGTTTCTGCTGGCAGGTTCCAGTTTGCTCCAGAATAACTCCAAGGAGCATGAAATATTTATTATTTTTTAGATAAAACATAACCTTTATTAGATAAAATTTTCCGTGGCCCTTGGCCTAAGCAGTAAAAACTGTCATTTATAAACTGTAAGAATGTGGCAGGCCTTAGAACTAGTTATAACTTGTATACTTGTTATAATATTTAATAATTAAGATATTCTTTTATATCGAAAAAAAATACTTGATTACTCGAGACTCATATAGTATTTCTAGTTTCCGTGGTTCGAGTTCAAACTATATCGAGTTTTTCAAAAGATATTCAGTACAGGTTTGAGTAATTTAGAAGAAAAAAAATGGTATTTACTTATGTCGAGTATTTTTCTAGTTTGAGTAATATTCGTATCTAACTCTAAATCAAATAGTACTTGACTCGCTGAATACAAATCTGTAATTATATTTTTTTTTGTAACAGATCTGGTTTTAGAAACATTTGGATTTTTTGAATATGTTTAATCTTTGCTTAGTAATAATCAATAATTAAGTAATAAACATGAAAATAGTTTATTCTTTGTGTTGTTATCAAATATACGTGTATAATTTAAATACGATCCTCTAATTATGAGAAAATGCACTTAAATGTTAAAAAAATCCCCTATTTTAAGGGATTTTGTTTGAAAAGGAATAACCAATTAGTTCTTATACTATTATTAGAACTCATTGGAATAACACTTCGGTTTTCAATTGTTTTTACCTTTAAGAAGTTCATCTGAAACTTAAAAAAATAGAGTATCATTTGCAAAAAAAAATATTGCCTTTTAATATTTCTAAATCACCGGTAATGTTGATTACTTTTCAACTTGATTGAGGGAAAAATAAATATTTGAGATAATAATATATTACAAAAACTCCAATGTTATCCTATTTTAATTTGGATTTATTAATTTCCATTTTTATACAATATTAATATTATCACGGAATATTAAATATTTAAGTACTAAACCTCGAGATATTTCTGTTTCAAAAAATTAAAATCAAATCAATATTGCAACTGAACTACTCTACCGCTTAAAACCATTTACTACCTCCATCTAGAATTGAATATGGAGCTTAATTTTTGTTGCTGTTGACTTGTATAATATAGAACGTTTTCACTGGCGTCATAAATGGCATCATAATTAAAGGAGACACCATCTTGGGGTCTCAAAGTACTACTTAAAATGCACAAATTTGTAAAAACAATCTTGATTAATCTCCATCAAAGGGTTTGAATAATAAAAAGACTTCACATGTGCATTAAATAATACTTGATCCTAATGACAAACAGTAAAATGTTAATTAAATCAAAATAATATGTACGATACGCTATTTTGGGTCTCAAAGTTGATGTTGTTACTATTTAAAATGGACAAATTTCCAATAAATCTTGATTACTACTCTTAAGTGACTTTGAAGCTTAAAATATGCATTGAATACTACTTGATGAAAATGATAAACAGTAATGTTCGAATTAAATCATAATAATTCGAAAAATCCCTATAAAAGGTATAAATGTGTGCTTTTTTTTTGGGGGGGGGGGGGGATCAATTAGGGACGAGAAAAATATCTTATTATATTATAATATTTAATTTATTGTCTATACTATAGAAATAAGATAGTATAACGATGTAATAACATATTTTTAATATATTTTAGGGTCAGATATTTAGTAAAACTAGGCATTCCAGGGACATATTTTTGATAGACAGTGAGGTTTAAGTCCTTTTATTTGTTGGTCTCATTTTTAAATCCAACAGTTGACTATTTTAAATAATATAAATGTAAAAGGGGTTTCATTGTTATAAGACTTGGTTGTTTCGGATCTCAAAATGGCCGACATCAACAATGCATCAAGTACTGGGCCGATCTAGAAATTGATTAAATTCATTTCGTTTGGTCATAGGTAATGGAACAGGGGGAAGGTTACGTGGTCTTTTCCCTTATACAATATCAACGATTGTCCGCATCTTAAAATAAAATACAATAATAATTTGCGGCGATTAGGTTTTCATCAATATATTATGTTATTTTCATAAAACTAATCATTTTTGAATTGGTTCCGGTGCGTTTGCATTCGACACAAATGGTGAGTTTTCCAGGCATATCCAATCATTTAATTTTGTAGAAAGATACATTTTTCTTCTCACGCAAGATTTTTCCTAAAATGTCTTCAGATATGGCTGGAAAACAATGTTTATTTTAGTGGGGTAAAGAATTTGAGTTTTATACAATTTTAATGTAATCTAATTCAGGATGTTGTGCGTATAAATTTCGTTACCGAAGTCAGAAATATTGGAAGATAATTGTTTCAGAAAAAATATCGTAGTTTAGATCCAAGTTCATTCTAAAAGAAGTGCAATAATAGTACAAATATAATTTTGAATACTTTTAGCCCCCTCTTCACCTTATCTTAAACAGGTTTACTTTCAAGATACAGGCTTCTTGCACAACAATTTGAACAAAATTTGACTTCATCCAGATACTTATAAAATGTATTATGACGAATTTTTTTGGTTATTTTTAATAGCATATTATTTTGCAATATGACCTCCATGGCCCTTAATCACTGCCTCACTTCTCCAACGGAGTAACCATTTTACTTCATAAAAAATATATTAATATTGCATAAACGGTCTTAGAGTTGGTAATATTTATTTTACATTCAAATTATGGTTTTAGTACTAGTAGATCGTTAAAATATACACAGTTTTGAAATTAAAAAGAGGTTTGCATTATTTTGGTTAACTTTCCATTTTTCCCGGTATTGCACTTTTTCAAAGAATAGACGCGAAATGAAAAAAACTCAGAATTTCAAAACTGTATTAGGGCATGTGGTACCATCTGAGACCGTTGGCATTTTTTCTTAATTCAACTCTTACATGTTAATATCTACTTTTATTTGAATTTATGGAATAAAAACGATCGTAACCATTTTACGTCATAAATAAAAACATTAATTTTCCATAAACGGTCCTACGGTTGATTTTAATTACCCGATTTGGTCCAACTGTCAAAATTTAGAATTCCTGAATGACGGAAAATTAGATGGCACCAATTATTGTCTTCTAGCATAATTAACTCTGGATTTATTAGTGTTAAAAGAATTTTGAAAATTTCAAATTAGCAAAAAACTAATTGATCGTGTTTCTTCATTACGACAACTGACTAAAAATGAAAACTTACGGAAATTTACTTTATCAGCACCCTAACCTTTATTGTGAGCATTAAAACTCGACTGTGATGCACTTATACGGATCTCGATTAGGTCAAAGTGTGTTCCCATTGTAGTGTACGACCCTGTATGGTATAGCCGAGGGAAGACCAACGCAGCTTTCAGCCTCAGTAATAACTCCCTATTGGCAGCTGCGTGGACAACAATTCCAGAAAACTGTGTTTATACTATCTGCAAGTCAGTGACGAGACGTCTCCGCCTTGTTATTCAGATCAAGGCCAAGCACATTGAATGATATATTAGTCAATTGTCGGATAATATTAAACCATTAAAAAAATGTTAATACATTTTCCAATACAAGCCTTAACCTGTGGGTATTTTTTTTAATGAAAATATCAATCAGGACCACTATGTATATCCGTATCCAACGTAATGAATTACAACCTATTTTTAAACAAACTGTGCTACTAGAAATATGGGCATAAGTTGTTTTTGATAGTTTTATGAAGGTGGATAGATCTAAAAAACGTTGAAAACTTTTCTCAATATTGTTTTGTTCCTTATTATAATGCAAATTAAAAATATATATCATCTGTTAGGTAGTGTGACAGTTTGTAGCTTGGGAGCTCAATATAAATAACTTAAAAATGGTATTGCCCTCTATGCGAGTAACATACCTCTTACTTATTTATATTAAATAATATTATGATTAAGGAACTTTTATTATTTTAGAATTTATTATTTAGTACCATTAGTAATGGAAAATCTCAAATAAAAACGCAAAATCAAAAAATGGCCAAATCTATAAATAGTTTGGTAAAGCATTTAATAAGGCTGGCGTTATGATTTTTCAAACTAACCGACTGATATCCCATTTTCACAAACTATACATAATATGATATGACTTTATTCCCCTTTTTCTAAACTGTCTCAATATTTGACTTTACTTTTTTTTTTTTAATATTTTTTTCTATTTATATATAATAAAAAAATATATAATACAATTTATTCTAAAAGCTCCGTTGTAACACACCAGCATATCTGTGTATAAGATAATACTATGAATAATTACCCTAATGCTTATGAAAAAATAACAAAAAACATACAGCTCTTTTTTGAATAAAATAAAATATTTAGTGACAAATAAACGTTTTAATTTTTGAAAAATACTTTCGTATTAATTTTAGTATTACTGTCCATTTAAAACAACATACACTTATAATATGTCATTGAAAATAGACTCATCTTCGTAATTATATATCGTGATTTATTATTGGATGCCAAATAAAACAGACAAAAGGCAAGGCAAAATGAGGTTTATCAAGGAAGTTAATTTTGTATATTTGGAAACAATACATTTTATAAGCCACTCCAAATTATTGTTTTTTTGATACCCTTAATATACCTATTATATTATGATCTATCCCATATACAATATTCTATGGGACTTGCAAAAATATCAACAATGGCTTCATTAGAACTCATTAGTATCCGTACGAAATGATGAAAGAGAGAGAGAGAGAGTTCCAAAGATGGGATTAAGATATATTTTATTTTGGATAATTTATTAAATAATAAATGCATCCCTATATATATGGTACGTCAAAATAAATACAATCTTAAACAAAAATTAAAGGAAGGATGAATTTTTTACTTAATTTTACATACAGTCCAATGTTTCATAAATTTATTATCCAAATTTGTCTGATGAATTAAGATATTCAATAATTTCAGGTATAGTGTGGAATTTTTATTTAATTTAAAGGTCTTATATTGACCCATTTTGGCCCCTTATAAATAAAATGTATCAATTTCTCATTAGTTTAATGTCACAGTCAATTTTGGAGAAAATTTATTTAATTATAGTTTAAAACCTTTATTTTATTTAAGTCCCCGAAATGGTTATATAATATATATCTATTTTTAAATTTTTTTATTGTGGCAATCAATTTTGGCTACTTTAAGGGCAATTTGGGCGACTTTAAATGTTCAACAAGAATAATTTTTGATAGAAATTTATCATAATTCGTCAAAGAATAAAATTATAATTCATACTCAATTTAGAACAAAAATATTCTAGCTTGCTTTTGTGTTGATGGGGTACATATGTATAATACTATATACTATTGATAAAAAATTATAGCTCAATGGAAAAACAAAATTTGTCCACTATAAAAGAAATCCGCCTTTTCAAATTAATTGTATAGTATACAATAACTAATTCGATATTTTTATACATGGTCACTATAAGCCAACCTCTGTATGGTTTTTGTAAAAAAACACAGCTGATTTTTATTTACTATCATTCGTGTCTTTTGTTCATCTTGGATTTATCTAGAACTAAATTATTGTGATCGTGTTAAAGAATATCCAGTATATATCTAGAGACATAAGTGATTTTATCTGCAAATTTTTAGAAGATGTACTCCCTGGGTGACCAATTCTAATTTCAAGGATATCATTCCAGGTTTAGAGACTGAGCTAAGAACATTTCAAGGATTATAATGGCAAATATGAGTATGTCTTCAGATGTAAATACAGTCGAATATAACTATCTGCAATACGTATTAAACGTTATCGTCTTAAGCAGGTTTCACTGTACATATACAGAATAATTTCAGAACTCGACACTAATTTGATTCCGAAGGAGTGTTGAAAAGTTCAAAGTTCAGAAAGTGTTCGAGTTCAGAATGAACTATCTCCTAAATGTGTTTCTTTTGGGTAAATGAAAACGGATTAATATAGTACAGTATGGTCTGTAACTTGACATTTCAGTAAAAACTGTATTTTGTGTACATAAATCACGTAATTTTTGTTCTAGAGTTGTGTTTTAGCTCAGAGACAAAGTTTGATCTCCTTTTTGCTTCGAACTCTGAATATGTCATGTATCAAGGTGGTAGAGTTCTGGGGTTTTACATTATTAGAAAAGTATGGAAATTTCCTGTAAACACTATTTTTTTTTCATGTAAATTGTTCTTAGAATTTAAATTTATTAAGGGAAGATGATAGAGCCAAAAATTATGCAAAAAAATATATGTAAATGCAAATACTCCAGCCAACTGGGAATAATCAAGGTATGCATGACACACCTAATCCTTCTGAACGAACTGTAAAAAGATATCCATAATACTAAATTTCAACTTAGTGACTACAGTGGTGATGGACCCATAAGCCCCATTGCCCTATTCCCTTTTGTATTTTGTTAGTTATCCCCATAATTAAAAAAAAATGTTAATTTTATCCCTTACCCAAAAAAATTAACTTAATAATTTTTTAATGAAGTGTATATTCTATTTAAAGAAAGTTTATTTTTCTAGTTTGCTATATAAATTTTAGAAAGAAAAAGATGTTGTCCAAAAATCCTCTCTCCCAAGAAAAATCCTAGTCATGGCTTGGCATTTTCCTCTAAAAAAATGCGGACGCCTCTGAGACCATTGTATAATTTGTCCAGAATATATCTAACTATTTGTAAAAGAAATGATACCTTCGTCGATACTCCCATATTCTTGATCCTGTGACCCTTATATGAAAGAACTTGCAAACTTTTGCATGTTTGTATTGGATAAAAACGTTGTGCTAAATTTTATGCTTTGTGGTTGATCAATTGCATATTTTCATTACTTTAAAAACTTCTCTAGTGAAGGAGAGTGGATTTAATTACTTACTACAAGTTATAGGGACTGTTTCATAAACAAGAATGGCCCCTAGGGAGCTCTCTATCCAATCAATTTGCAAAAACTCAAAGGTTCTTAAATTTTAAACGAAAGGAGAAAGGCGGAATTTCTGTCGAAAAAATTCAAATTACTCCATCACTATCGATTAAATATAGTATAATGAAATCATGGTAATTTGGAAAAAAAGTTTTATCTAATAAAGTTAATTATTACCTGATATATTTTTTTAGTGAATTGTTTAACATACCTAGTAGTAAATAGTGTTGCATATATATTAATAATACCAGTGCTTTTTAGGGTGCTTGGACATGGCGTGTAAGGACAAAACGTCAATCGTGCAAAAAGTAAAATTGACAATTTTAATCACATTTCCAATAGATGGCATTATAATTTTCGCTATCAAGTAGATTGCATACCCATCATACAAAAGTTTTCTCCCTATTTTTTAGTCTTAATAATTTTCATGATAGTTTCAAGTCACAATACAATAAACATGAAAACTATGCTTATAACTGCAAGTGAATATAATTAAAAAATAAGAAATGTTCATACAAATTTACAACAACTAATCGGAGAAAAATTTTAGGGGGGCTTGGTTTTTGGAATTTGGAGGAAAAAAATTTCAAAAATCTTTAGCTATTCTCAAAATATTACAGTTAATAGAGAAACATTTCAAATCTTTAATTTTTTTGGCGAAAAATTAAAAAAATCCAAAGCTAATCACGGAACATAAAAGTTATGGGAAAAAGTTCGAAATTAAATTTTTTGGAAGTAAAAATCATATATTAATTTTCTAAATGTTGGCCTGGAAGATTCGGCCAACTGGCTTTTCAGCCTTGGCAAAATGAGGGTCGGACAGTAGGCTGTCAGGCTCGGTCCTATACTAAATTCAACTCTACTTGTGACTGAAACTTAATTAAATGTGAAAAATCCAAGTTCAAAATCCCTCTATTTAGGGATAATGTCTCTAACGGCCAACTGATTTAGGGCCTTTTTCTCTTTTTTTCGGCAGAAAGATTGTTGATAAAATAAAGGTAACGACGTAATAGCTTTTTTCTCGTGTCTAACACCTTATTTAAAGATTTTTAGAAAGACTTGAACTTCCTCGAAATGGATTGGTCTAGTCAAGGTATTAATGAGTTCAGTCCCCTTTACAAAAATATACTTCCTAAATACTCCTGACAAAAAGAGAATTAAAATTAATAAATCATTACGACAAGTTTAATTCCTTCATACAAAATATATATGATAAAATAAAATAATTTTATAATAAGAATAATTAAAAGCATAAACACAATGTCACGAAGATCATAATTGTGTAGTCTCATAATTCAAAATATGAAGAGTGCATGATTTACTTAACACTGCACAGCACGAGTGATATTCTTAACTTCTTGTATATTTAAAAATGGTTATTGTCATGAATACTCCATGAGAATGCTCAGATATTATTCATATGCTTGAGTGCATTTTTGGAGATCAAGGCTCAATGTTCTTCCTCTCCTTTCCACCCAAGAGAGTTTTAATCGTGGATGTATCTTTATTATGCAGATATTATATGAAAAATACCCATAATTGGGAACAGTTTGACCCAAAACTCATCCTCAAAATCATACAAATATAATCCATAAATCGTTGTTACCATTGTTCTTATTTATGGCAACCTTTCCTTCAAAAAGAAAGAGAGAAAAGGAGCCCAAAATCATTGGTAATTAGTTTTTTATTTTCTAACTGTAAAATTTATATAAATAAAGCAAAGTTTATCAGTATGTATGAATGAACAACAGTCACAGGGTGCACTGTATATATTGTAGTCTGATTTATAAAAGATACCAGTTGGGTATAAAAAAAACAGTATTATAACGTACAGGGAGCACAATATTAAAATAATAAAATTTTGCAAGCATTTAGTTCAACTAATATTAACAAAAAAAAAGTGAAGTATTTTATATAAAAATTTAAAAAATGAATGTGACCTAAATGAGCCTTAGCAACGAGCTTGAGTACTCCATAGCTCATCAAATCATATAAAATAAATATCAAGCTTTTTTAATTTTTTTTCTTGAGGAGATAAAATATAAGTATTGAGTGAGTGGATACGTGTGCATGTCATAAAAAAATCGGTGCTTATCCTATACTTAAAATCCTAAAACCGCTTTTTGCACTTCAAGTATACTAGACAGGGGATGAGTTAACAATCAAAAAGTGAGTGGAGTCTCAAAAACAACTATATAGATAACAACGTTAACTAAATTTATTCAAAGTCAAAAATGTTATGGGCGAAAAAAAATATTGGTGAATACTACAATTTTGTTTTATTTCAGGTACAAAAAAGTGAACTTCCAAAGGAAAATTATTGGATTAGTAAATAAAATAAAGTTCGTAGAAATTTTTCTGGAAATTTGTGTACATATAAATTGTTGTTTAACTGAAATATCTGTCATTTTTGAATAATTTTAACTGAAATATCTGTCATTTTCTGAATAATTTTTCAATAACTGTCATTTTCTGAATAATTTTTCAATAACTGTCATTTTCTGAATAATTTTTCAATAACTGTCATTTTCTGAATAATTTTTCAATAACTGTCATTTTCTGAATAATTTTTCAATAACTGTCATTTTCTGAATAATTTTCAATTATTAATTTTTTTCTTTTTCAAACGTCAATTTTTTTTTTTTTTAAATACCAAAAGACGATACATTTCGGACATAAAATTTAGACTCTAACGATTTAGTAATGTATTTTCAATTTCTGGAGAAAAAAATTATATAGTTTTTGCAATATTTGCAAAAATGAACTAGCTGTCAGGGGGATATAATTTGCACGACATTACTCTTCATAACTTTTTCCTTTTTGCAAGTAGGAAAAAAATATTGGTTTTTTTGTGTTCCTCTTTACAATTCCAATAATTGCAATCTACAACTTTGTTTTTTGATTGTTATATGTAGTATACAGTATAGTTAATTTTTTGCTCCTTCTTTATTATCATAACGAGAGAATTATAATTATCCGGATATTTCTCGACAACAACGAAACATTCATGCTATAATTATTAATATTTCTAGTATATAGAAGTATTTTCGAATTAACTTTTCAAATGCTTTCAATTATTTTGACTATTGTGATTGTGATTTCCAGCTCCCTCCTTGGCCTGAGCAACGTCGTGTAACCCTTTGATAGTCTTCTATATTTTTAAACAAAATTTGTAGGTTCATTTACCCCTAATAGTACCTGGTAATACCGGGTAATATTCCTAATTATCATGAATTAATATGAACGCAAACAATCAACGTTTAGAATACTTATATAGGGAAAAGAAGTAAAAAACTTGACAGCTGATCACAAAAGATACATATTAAATTTGAAGTTGTGAAATATGTTTTATATTTGCATTAATACATGATTTTTGACTCAAAATCTTACTCAATATCTTGAGGAACTGAAAAATATACGAGGTCTTATTAAATGTTGTTGGAAATATGACTTGCCGCTATGCTTAAACAAAAGAAACTGAAGATTAACGTGGTAATTCTGACAATTTGAATAATATTTTGAAGGAGAGCACCATAGCTGTTATGATATTTCATTAAATTAGCTGCAATCAGCTGTGAGAGAGAGGAAATGAACACAATCCCTCTCTGTATCTAGTATGGACGTATAGACTTTCCAATCACTCTGTTGTTGATCCTCAATTTTACTCTGATTCCCACAAGTACTTAGACGTACAACTCCCCAAATAAGCCCTCAGTGTCACTCTCAATCCTTCAAAAACCTATGACCTAGTAATTACTCTATATTTAGATGTTTTCTCATTAATAATTAAGGGATAACGATGACAGCCTTATAAAAAAGCAAAAAAAAAAAAAAAATCTTCAAATTGCCAACAAGGAATAAAACTTACAAGAGTTTGGGTCAAATTTATACAACGTTATTTATACCAAAGTTTTAAACAAAGTGGCAAAAGGCGCCTGTTAGCTTTAGCAGATTTCCTTCGAAACTTGAAAATTTTTTCCCCTGTAAGATGTCTCTTTTAAGATATAACTGATGGTCAATGTTTTTGCTTTTTTTGTTTCAAAGGGCTATTAGATGTACCGAGTTGTCCATTAAAATTTCACACTTTGGATTTGAAACTTCAAGAAAATATAATTTATTAATTAACAATAGAATTTCAACAAAGTTAACATTACTTTAACGTTACTTTATCATACTCTCTAGTGATGAATCAATTTTTTCTTCTATTCTCATATCTAACTTGTTAATTCAATTAAAAGAATGAATGTATGGAGACTGGGTATTTGGTTCAAGAGTGATATTCATAGCACCCTTTGCATCTCCAAGTGAAGAAAAAAAAGTATTTTCATAGCTATCTTAATTTCAAGAACAAAAATGGATCAAGTGTACATCGTTTCAAGATTTGGTTTGAATATAGCTTTGATCAGTACTAAAGGGGACCCAATGAGCAACCATGGGCTTCTGAGTATTAGGTTGCTGACCCCCTGTTTAAGCATTTCAGGATCTAAGAAAAAGTTTGTGAATTGCAGGGAATAGAAGAAGTTCAACTGTACCGATGGTACCTTGTTCTTATTTTGCAAACCGATTAAATGCAGACTAATCATAATTATCATTAAAGAACAGGATCTGAAGATCCTCACATTACAACTCAAGGAACAATTAAGGTAGTTGTTGTTTGTTTTTCATTTTTGCACAGAAAGTAAATGGATCGTTAAATTTTTGAATTTTATTTATATTTTCTTAAAATGATTCAGTGGTTCTTACATTTATTTCCTAGTGGGAAAAACGTATTACATACTTGTCATTTTAATTATCATTCAACCGTAGTCTGACCTCTTTATGTATGCATTTTTATTAGGGGCCGATAAAAACTGTCATGTTTTTTTAGCAAACTTTGTGAAGAAAAGTGCCTAATTAAAGGGGTGTCCGCAGGGTTATATTTTGGGAAAATTTCCAATACTACACTTTTTTCTTCAAAAAACTACACATATTCCCAGAAAACTTAAAAATTGAAAAATTAATTTTTTTCTTTATAAAATTTCAAATACTAAATTTCTGGGATTTTTTTTCAAAAATCCATTGTTATTCAGAGAGAATTATTTTTTTTGAAAAAAAAATTGAAAAATCTATAGCTATATATGAAAAATTTTGGAAAAAAATGAAGTATAAAATTTCTGTAAAAAATTTCAAATATTAAATATTCTTCCAAAATATTTCAAAATCCATAGTTATTAAAAAAAATATATTTTTGACGAAATTTTGTCTAGTAAACAGCAAAAATTCCTTAAATTGGGACCATGGTAAATTTATGATAGTTGAATAGCCATTTTTGATAGGTTCACGGTATTATCAGCCCCCCTCTAGTGAACAAGAAAGTATAATAGTAAATTTAGACAAAAATGGATCTTGTGTTCTGACTTTAGCTGTTTGTTGAAGAGTGAATCAAGGCACATGGGCGTCCCCAGTATTATTTTTTGAGGGTTGGGGGCTTGGTTTTTGAAAGTTTTGCTTTAAATTTCAAATATTAAAATTTGTTTGAAAAAAATCCACAGCTGTTGACAAAAAAATTATATTTCAATTAACATATTTTTTGAATTTTTTTTTCACAAATCCAAAGTTATTTAAAAAAATTCAAAAACCCACTGCTGATTGCTGCTCACTTCCAAACTTCAAATATTAAATTTTTTGAAAAAAGAACTTCCAATTTTTAAAATTGTTTGCAAAAACATTTCAAAAATCTGTAGCCTTTTACAAAACTTTTGAACATTAAATTTTATATTTGATTGTGAAATAAAAAAATTCTAGTAAAAAGAAAAAAAAAAATTTTTTTTTTTTTTGGGGGGTGTAAGCCTGGGGACACCCCTGAGGCGGGTTGTATAGGTTTAGAAATATGAAAAGTCTTGTACCAATCTTAGAAGTACCAGGGTATTGGATAAGTAGGCTGATTTTAATCAGGGGTGTCCACAGGCTAACCCACCCTCCCAAAAAAAAAAAAAAAAAATAGAGAGAGAGATTTTTTTTTCTTTTTACTAGAATTTTTTTATATCACAATCAAATATAAAATTTAATGAATAACTTAATAACTATTTTAATAGCGTTCCCATAAGTTTTAGACATTCTTAACACACTCACAAAATGTGGATCAGTTGTTTCCTTTATACATTAACAGAAGAAGCAAGTTCCTCATTCGGCATTAAAATACTTGGAGGCAACCTTGGGAGTCCAGGATAGTATTCAAAAATTCACAATATACAAATTAAATATTTAAAAAAGTGGAAAAAAACAGAAAATATCTTGTTATTGACTTAAACCCAAAATATGCTGTGAAATAATATATAATCATATATTTTTCTGCATTTTAATAGCTATACCAATACTGAATTATAAAAATGAGTCAATATCAAATCATTTTTAACAAAACCACATCTTTACTCGTATTAGTAATTACAGAATAACTTTACTCTTAAGGTAATTTAATTAAAAACAAGGGCCGATATAATCTCACTTTTATGACTACAAGTGTATATTATTTATTCTATGAGTATTTATTTTGCAAGTTATATTAGCAAGGTTTTTTTAAAATATAATAACTGGATTTATCCTTATCTTTGCATATTTTTCTTTTTAGAGTACGGATTTGCAAGATAATCTTTCAAAAATAATTAATTGCACATGTCTTCAAATGTATGATATTCTTATCTTTCAGTCTAAAAATATTTATTTTTCATAAAATGTCTAATGTTTATGTTATAGATGTATCAAAACATTACAATCTTGAAGGAAGGGTTTAACAATTTATCGTCAGTGCCAAGTCCAATTACTTATTTCAAGTTTCCACTGGTACGAGTCCCAATATACTCTCAGGCCCGTGAATAGTATGTGTGGGTTGATACAACCCCCGTCCCTCCCTACATCCCTACCAAGTTAACAAAATTTTACGTTTTCAAAAATATTTTAAATATTATTTTACTAAAATTATGCCTAGTATTAGCAAAAAATAAAATGGTAAAATGTAACAAATGTCTGTAATTCCTTTGGATATAGTGTTTGATTTTTTTAATAAATATGGAACAGTGCAGAAAATCCTAGTTCACTAACGAAGGGTTTAAAAACACTATGGTAATATTTTCTTTCTAAGAATTATAAAAATATCATAAAAGCTTTAGAAATTATAAAACATTGGTGAAATTGAGAACTATAAAACATATTGCACGTGTCCCATTTCTTATTTGATAAAGCTCTAAGTATATATAAAAATGTGCGTATACATTTTTTTTTAAAATCATCTAATGTGTAACTTCCGATTTCTACATAATTACATCTTCACATCTATTGATTTCATTATGAACAATTTTTAATGTGAATAAGAGGTGCAAGGGAGGATATTATTATTACTTATTAGAGAAGGACGCCCTTTGTCAAATCATCCTTTAGAGCATGTACATACATACATACATAACATCTGTATACTTAATCAGAAAAACGAGTGAATCGTTACATACAAAAGTCCTATTAAAAAACAAGTAAGAAGTGTTAAATTGATAGAATATCTGATCTGTTAATGTCAAGGGGATATGAGTTTATTAGCGTTACAAACGATGTATATGTAAATTAGGATGGTTTGTTTTTCAGCTATTTTCGAATTTCGATTATGGTTGTTGCGGAAAAGTTGTCAATTGGTAAGTAAATAACATGTCCAAAATATAATTATTGTATGATATCATCTTTAGGTCACACATCCCTGTGTAAATTTGAAAAAAAGCAAAATTTCTATATTAAATTAATAAAAAATGAAATTACCCTGTATTTTGTGTTCAATTCTATCAAACAAAAAGAAATAAAAACTTATATAAATTTGGAGGATCTGTGTATAGCGTGCATCTTTTTTATTTATTAATATCAAAATATAAAAGAAAAGATCAAAATATATGGTCAAAGTAGCTTTAGGTTCTACACAAGATTTATAGAAATTCAAGGTTATAATATAACGCTTTTCTTACTGATGTTTCACTCCCACCACGCTTTTTAACAGTGACATCATAGAGTATAACTGTTACCAAGAGTAGCTATATATTGCCCTCCTTGACTGTTACTGTTAGAGTACCGCTGTTATACTCTATGACGTCAAAATCTATCTGTCTTGCCTAGTAAGGGCACGGTACATCAAATTAAAAAAATCTAGAAGCTCGATTACATGATGGTCTTTGTATTTCTATTAACCTTGGGTTATTGCCTCATTCTGTACTATACGGTGACATTTAAACAAATCTGAAATAAAGGCGGTTTTTTTTTCCTTTTTCCGTACGAGTCAATTTTTCTTTTACGAGTACAATAATAAAAAAGAATAGAATAAAGGCACACATATTTTATGTTTAACATTTCTAAAATGTCAATATGCAGGGTGGGGATCCAAAAATTGCAGTATCATTGACGAAATTACAAAAAACAGGTTTTTTTATAGAATAAAAAAAAAGGCAACTTAAAACCAATGTGTGATATGATTAAATACTATATTTATCAATATTTGTTTCTATATATTCTCATTCAAAGGCAATAATAGCTCCAACACGCTGGCGAATAGATTGGCAGCTCTTGAGTATGAAAGCCGTGCCTATGGCGCACCAAGCTACCATTATGGCAGTTTGGAACAAAGGTAAATTTGGATGAGAGGTCCGAAACACATTTTTATCAGTTGTCATTGGGTTGTGTTATGTATGCTCGTAATTAAATACTACTGCAAGTTTTGGGTCCCCACTTTGTACAAATTTTGCTTAAGACTAATCTTCCTCACATTTGTTAAATCAGAAACTTTATACTTGACTGTAATTTTGATAAAGATTTTGAATATTAATTTTTAAAATTTTAAACGGAAAACTTATTTCTTACCCCAGACATAATGTGTTTATTTCCATAGAGTTAGCAATGAAAAATGTCTTTGAATTCAAATGATGCACTAAGCACTAATTGTTTAAAGTTTATAATAAAAAAAAAAGAGCAATGACTCAAGTTTGAAAAAATGGGGGGGGGGAAACGACGTCGAATTAACTTCCATTTTTCAAGGTTATACCATAACTCGTGTACGATTGATGTTTGACTTCCACCACCCTTGTAATATTGACGTCATAGTAGATGAGTGGTTGTGTCTTTTTTCAGATTTGTTTTTCTTGTCGAGGAGTAAGTACGATACATTAAATAGAAAATTGTGGCAATAGTGACGTCATATACTTTGAGTGGTTGCGTGTTTTTTCAAAATTTGCCTGTTTTGTCCAGCAGTAGGTACAACACATCTGATTGAAAATTCTATCAAGCCCGATTACATGATGGTCTAACCTTGTATTTCTATTAACTTTGCATGTATCTAGAATTCCATTATTAGACTAATGTTTATCGAAATTGCTTTTATTTCTTTTTTGCAAAATGAGGAATAATATTTTAGTTTTATCTTTATTTACTAAATGGACCTTTTGCCTTTGACCAACATATATGACTTAAAGGTGCATTCTTGAAAAATGACATTTTGCAGTGGTTATTTTTTTACCAATTATCAAGCTTAATCGAAAATCAAAAAAAGTTGAACTACAAACCGCCCTAACATATATTGTATCTTTAAAAACGGGATATATGTCATACGTCATGTGTTTGAACTCTTGGGTGGAGCTTTAATACAGTATGTAGTTCATTAGTAGGAATATGTTATTGTAATAGCAAAAAAAAAAAAAAAAAAAAAAAAAAAAATTATACTACAGGAATACCTTGACATACGAAGTTAATTAGTTCCTGGTCGGTGCTCGTACGTAATCACCATTTATTCCTTAAGAAATAACTAAAATATTGTGGATAAGAAACAAAGTATGAATGTAGAAGATAGGACACAGAGAGAGAGGAATGAAGAAAAAGACAATACGAGAAAAGAAGAGAGGGAGACAGAGAAACGGAGATAGATAAAGATAGAGAGAAGGGAAATCAAGTTTTATTCCGGTCAAAAGCATCCTCTTTATGACCTTGGAGGTCATAAAAAATATGAAATGAACAATCCTGGTTATTTTATACGTCTACTTGCTAAATTTTAGACTGATCTGTTCGAATATTGTCTGATAACACCAAACAACAACTTATAAATATATACTGGCCAACCGTTATTATTTACTCATCTCTATATCCAAATTTTGAAAGGTTAACAGTCATTTTTATTACAGTTTTCTAATGAAAAATGTGGTAGAACACATAATTATCTCTCGATTGCGAAAAATATTGTCCCAGTCGCACCCATGAGCCCACAGTACAAGGAGAAAATTAAGATAGTAATGTTTCTCTGCGCAGGATTGTCCCAGAAGGCCATCAGAGAGCTGGGGTCTTCAGGATGACAATTTAAAATTTCTTCCATGCATGGAGTAATCTGTATCAAAGTATAAGACGAAGAGTTGATTTTTTATAATATTATTATCAGTCAAAGTCCTTCCATTCCTTGAATTCCATTAAATTCCTTCATTAGCTTGGATCCTTGTCTTCACATTTTTGATGATATATGAAAGAGTCGATCTCAAAGATCTTGTTCGTCAAAGTTTTGACAAACATTGGCATATTGAGTACGCCCTTTTGCCTCCACAGGAAAAGCTTCTTTAAAAATTTTACTGTTTCTAAATAACTTTTTTTCACATTTAAAAAAAATCATTTTCCTCAATTTTGTCTCTTAAAAATCTAAAATTAAAGAAAAAGTTTTTTGTCTATTAAAATTTTATTTTGTCACGTATGGCATTTAAACAAAAAAACATTCTGTCAAAAATATCAACAATTTGTGAAAAATAACTACTCAAAAGAAAAATCTTATTAAGGAACTGCTAGTTGGCAAATATTTACCAGCTCGTATCTATAAAATTACCTCGCAGGATGGAGCACTCGTACCTCAAGGTATTACTGTATGAGAGTTATTATTATTTGTGTGTTTCCTCTGAAATGACACAAAGTATGTTTGTAATTGTTTTAACATAAAGAAAGAAAAATACAGTCAATAATATTATACCTATACAATTGTACGCATTATTTCGCACCGTTTCTCTATCCTAAATAACACTAAATAGCTATATAGGAAAGCAGGAGTCACAAAGAAGATTTAATTACCTTTTGATTGTATTTTGAAATAAATAAAAAATAATACCATAAGAATGATGGTTTACCCAAATAGTATATACTTATTATTGTTGAGACTCGGTCCAAGACCAATTTTTTATAAGCTGGTTTGGTCTTAAGCGACTTCTTCTATACCGATTTGTTTCCTACATTTTGGTTCAGACAGCGATATGATACTGTTTTGAAAAAATATTAATTTGAGACTAGGATTTAAAAAAAAAAGAATAACATTTAACCTATAAAATACATATATAAGTGGAAAAAGAAGCAGGAAAATTAACAGTTTATCACAAAATATAATATAAATAGTTAAACTATGATTGAGTATTACAAATAATAGTTATTATTGACAGTTTTAGTTTTTAAGTAAGTGGACAATTAAATTCCTTTAACTCAAATATTTTCAAAGTGCACCATGCAGATTCTCAGGGCAACACGGGGGAATATGAGGGGTTCAAAAAGCCATTTTGTTAAATTAATATAATGTTTTTATGACCTATTTCGTATATTATTTCAAATATTATCACAAAATGAAAAAAGTTGATTGAACTTTTATACCATATATATTATATTATATGACAACAATTACACAATATTTGGGTTGTATGATTTTACAAAATTCATATAAGTTCTTCAACAATAATTTCTTTTCAAAAGTGATGTTTTACATCGTAACAGTGCTTAGTTGATTTAGTTAGTGTATGGACGTTGTTTACTTTAAAGTAGTTTGTTATGATAGCTGAGAATAGTGGTGTCCTTTTGTGACTAAGAAATTGAATCAAAATCCGAGTTCCTACACAACATCAGTTTTTTTATTAGTATTAAATTCGATATTTTTTCTTCATTAACTAATACGTCATATGTAAGTTTACACTTGTAGAAATGCGCACTGTGCAGTTTTGATTGGAATTTTTACAAAAGTGAGGTGGTGTTATATTTTTGTAATTATTGCAACTGATTTAATTTATAAAATATTAGCTGTATCTTCAAAGACGACAAAATGGAAGCCAAACAAATTATTGTGCTGGAAATGTACAATCGAGATCTCAGAATCAGACGGGGGTCTTGTATGACATTAAAAAACATTTTGAAACCCAAGGAACAGTCGCCAGTAAGTCTGGGTAAGATGGGAAGCGACCAGTAAGAGCAAAAGCCGTGATTATATATGCGTATCAAAACCTCCTTACTAGAAATCAAGTGAGGTCGATTCATGGTATGACCAAGAAGATGAATTTGAGCGATGTTACGCCCCGAAGGATCATTAAAGGGAGTTGGGAGCAAAATCAAGAGCAAGGAGGATTAAAGATTTAATTTTGACGCCCCCAAGGGAGAAGAGATTGTCTAGAACTAAGCTTTTTTCAATGTGTTCAAGAACATATAATCTCTCAGCTTTTCCGATCTAAGTCTTTTGGATTAAACCATCTAGGCAAAGGCCGAGCGAGTCGCTTGAAACAAGCCTCACGGGTTTGTGAGATCTTTGGAGTCCGTTATCCAGGCTTGTGCGACATTCAAGAAGAGGGTGCAGGCTGTCATTGAGGATGAGGGAAGCCATATTGAAACCAAAATATCATTTCAGTTATAATTCACAAGAAATATACTTAAGATTGTTCTCACGGTCTTCACGAACTAATTTTAAATGAAGTTAGAAAAACAACTTTCAGTATAAACTTTAATAGGGCGCTTGGGGTACATATAACTTAGAGCAGGCCATCTTTAAAATTAATATGGCTAGATTCTAGAGATATATCAGTCCCGTAGTTTTGACGTCCCATCCTAAGTTTTAAAGACACGTCAGAGTGGGACGCAATAGCCGTTCCATAGAATCATCCTTGATAAATAACGTCATCATATACCGGGTGGAAACTTGAAATTTACACATTTGGAAAGAAAATAGACTGCAATTCTTTAATTACATATATATTTAACAAAAAATTTTATTCATCTTTTTCTGATACATAACCAATGTAAAATTGATATAATCTATTTGGCTGCATTTGGACTCACAGATGGCGACAAGCCTTTTGCGAAAAGAGTTGCAAATATTGCGAATGAAGTTCGGGTTCTTGGCAGCCCACTCCTGGTCGACGTAGTCCTTCATGGCTGAAATGTTCTGGTGAGAGATGCTACAGCCCCTCCTCTCGGTGTGTTCCCATAAAGAAAAGTTGAGGGGATTGACATCTGACTGTATGGTGGCCACATTCTCTTGTCCCGGAATGCAATGTTGTTAGCTAAGAAGGTCTGATCAATTTTTGGAGTGTGAGCGGGGTGCTATATTGCTGAAAGACAATGTTACCGTCCGGAAATTTACATGGACCTATGGGA
The DNA here is from genome assembly GCF_016086655.4 of Lepeophtheirus salmonis. Taxonomy (NCBI): domain Eukaryota; kingdom Metazoa; phylum Arthropoda; class Copepoda; order Siphonostomatoida; family Caligidae; genus Lepeophtheirus; species Lepeophtheirus salmonis. Next base: position 57,644,961 of record NC_052135.2, read on the forward strand.
AGCAGGTTGACTTTGAAAACGTCGATTACTTGGCTGCAGCGAGCCTGTAACCTTCCGGGAACCAGAACAGGAGCGTCCTTGAGGGTATCTGCATTAATGATAGGTTTTTCCAGAGCCCTCCTTAATCTCTATGGTCTCTTTGTGGTCTAACCTCTTCTTAACATTGGAGATGGTCTTAAGATCCCTTCTCGTCAGCTTGGCCACCTCTGTTGGAGTGTTACCCACACGATGAAAAGTCGATGCTCTAATCCTTGAATCTCGCTGCGATGATATTTCTCGTCTGATTTATAAAATTCAAAAGGCAATTGGTTCTTGAGATACATGGCTACCTATGCAATTACAAATAGTTCTAATTTCCTCACACAGAACCACTCAAATCAATATAATATAAGTGTGTAAGTTTCAAGTTTATAGCCGGTATACTTATTTGTCTGTGCAGTCTTCATAAATCAATCTTATATAATTTTGGTAAGCCTAATTTTCGCTTTAATTAGGTCTAAAATAAGAATAATGGCCAAATATTTACGTATTTTAAAGATACTTGAAGTCTTACTAAACTAATTAAATGCTTCAGAGGATTAACAGTATAACTGATTCATTCTGTTTTTCTGCTTTATTATACTAACTGAGTCATTTACTTTGTTATTGAAACAGTCAATGCCTAGAACAAGTGTATAATTATTGTGTTTTGTCATTGTATTATATTGATTACGTAATGTGGTAATGTGACAATCTTGAATAAAGATCAAGAAACAGAGAAAATTTCAATTTATTTTTTCACTCCTTATTATTTATGAGCTGTCCATTCATATTTATGGGATAAGTGAAGACACAAAATACTTTTAAATCTAGTTTAGAACCTTTATTGGACATAAGTGACTCTGTTTCCTGATCTTTATTCAAGATTGTGTTTATGTGGATGCACCAAATATTGTATATGTGTTTCCAGTATATAGTTGAACTTAACACATTTGTTTCAGGTGATCGATATTCCGTAAACAATATAATACAATGACTTTTCAAATTGAATTTATAATTCTTCTTGGTGGACTCCAAGTAAATTTTTCCAAAACATTCTTCAAATTGTCAGGGTTACCATGTTAATTTTTGATTTCTTTTATATATATATATATATACCTTAAATGGTTTTGACTCACAATACTAAATATGAGCTTTTGAATTTTGCTTGGATATATGTATGTGTATACATTCAACCATTGGCATTTGCTATATAGTTTCATTCACCGTGACGAATGTTCTTTTTTTTTTTTTGCTGTTGTTTCAAAAGTATGATCTTTAATATTAAAAGTTACATTATTTATATCTTTGTAGACATGATTAAGAGTGAAAGACTTTCCTTGTCATATATATGTTACGGGCAATGTGGAAAATTGGGCATTTTGCAAAATGCCCAGCCAATGTACAAAATGCCCGTTAGAGCAAGCAATGTGCCGAATGCCCAAACAATGTGAAAAATACCCTAACAGTCTATCAAATTTCAAACTGAGTGGTCAATGGTAATTTTAACTTCATTTACATTGTCAGGTAAAATGAATGCGGATAAATTGACTATTAAAAATTCATTGCAAGCAATTTGATCATTAAGGATTTGCTTAACATACAATTTTATTACAAGCAATAATGCAGGGATGTCCAACATGTGAATCGCGGGACGCATTACAGACTACCTAATGTTCAGGTGTGGTCCACTAGTTATTCTCACTTCAAGTAGAATTTTTAGCAAAACTGTCGGAATATCATCAAAACGCATACGAACGCTCATAATACGTACGAACATTGAAAAATATGTGCGGTATCAAATATTTTCTTAGACTCTAACAAGGTTGGCAAGTTAGTTTTTTAAGCATTTTGGCCTTTTTATATTTGGTCTAAAATTGAAATAAATTTGCATTTAATAGCTTTGTTTTATATAGCCATTTTTCAAGAAATTTAACTTTAAAATATTTCATTTTGCAATACCACCCATTATATTAAAAGATTAGAAATCCCTGATCTAGTGCATTTTCATTGAAATTTATATTGAATTCCGACAATCAAGCTATAGAATGATAAGAAATTGTTACAAGAGACTCTACTTTATTTTGCATAATATACCTTGGCCATCAGTTTGTACAGGTGGATAACTTTCCCTACTTTAAATCAAAACCTATCACCACTACTATCCTGAGGATCAAATACATTCGAATATATTATTATACTACCCGGCCCAAGGGTTACGCTACTGAACCGCTTGACTGCGAGGGGTATCAAAATCTATCGCCGCCGATATCCTGAGTTTCAAGGATCCCTTCTAATATCCTATGATACACCCCAGCCCACGGGTTGTGCAAGTGAACAACTGGTCCAAAAGATGGATTATTACCTACCCCCAAAAGATGGATTATTACCCCCCCACCGCTTCCCTGAGCATCAAAGACACCTCTTAATGTCTATTAGTATACCCCTCCCACGGGTTCTGAAAAATAACTGTAGGTTCAAGATATAGATCATTACCCACCGCCACCGCTTCTCTGAGAATCAAGGAACCCTTTCACTATCCTATAATACACCCCAGTTCATGAGTGTGCAAGTGAACCGCTGGACAAAAATGTAGTTCATTAGCCACGGTCACCACTTCATTGAGTATTAATGACACCTTCTAATAGTTTATAATAGACCTCAGCCCACGGGTTGTGCAAATGAACTTGTGCATGGAAATCCCTATCACTCACAATATTAGGAATCATATGAGAGAGCAAATGGAGACATTCTTATATGTGTCGACGTGATATACGACAAGTAAGTTGGCTGACAGACAGTGGCTTGTTCAGCATGCAACGAATCACAGCTTTCACTCTGGTATTGGGCGAACTTCATGCCACGTAAGTATGGCCCTCCGATAAAGGTCGGACTTGAGGGCTTACATTTATCCAAATAGTGTGATATAACCATGGAGTAGTATCTATTAGAGATGTGTGGAAATATAGACCAGGAATGGCCTGAAGTGGAATGTATAGAGAGAACACCGGTTGATGACAAGACAAGGGTAATCTGTCCACAATCTGTCCGAAGAACAAAATTGATCCATCTGCACTTCAGAAACTTTTAGATTTGTCATGGGGGAAAACGAAGATGATTGGACATATCTTAAGTGCTCACATTGATAATCTGGTTAGGACGTCCATGTGCATTAGAGAGGAGAAAATCACAGCCATAAAGAACAAGCAAACAGGATGATGCAACTTTCTTCAAGGGAATTTAAGGAAACTGTGCATCAAAGTCAAAGTTCCAAGTATCTACCGTAGAAAAACATATCCCAACTACCTTTTGTCTGTTGTGATGAATAAAGCAGAGAACAGATAATTTAGATTAGGGACAAAAAACCATGTTTTAAAATAGCTCAATGTAAGAAAGCAGTTTGAGCCTTGCAAAGAGTAATTCCTCGGCTTGATGAAGTTTTGAGAGAGATGGAAGTTACATCGAAACTGACCGCATCAATTCTGTGGGATGGAAATGAAAAAGGATTTATGTAGTGCAATCGCATTTACTCCAAACAAATAAATTCATCTTTAAAACAAGAGACACTGTAATTGCAAAAGTAGCTTATTTGGTGATTGTGTTTATGTTTAAGATATATTAAGTAAAAATATTTTGGAAATATTAGGTATGTCAAAAAGATGATTTTTTTAAATTATTACATTTGATGTTGAAAAGTATATTTGAATAAATTTATTGTGTATGTCTATTTTGAAGAAAGTGATAAAATTCATATGAAATATGTAACTGTGTAGTTCGAATATTATCAAATAGGATCAACAATTCTTATGTCGATTTTTAATAGATGATCACTTATTGTTGTAGTCATCCTGATATACTCACATTTTATCATGTTAATTAAAATTGCTCCCCTTTGGCTTACACTTTAGTATTAAAACTACCTGAGCCCTACGGTTGCAGAGGAGCTGCATGAAGGTCATAAACCACCAACAAGGTTAAACATATCCTTACAGGGCCCACTAAGTAAATAATACCAAAAAAAGATTAATCCCTTGAGTTGCATAATAACGAATGTTATTGGTGCTCAATGAAGCTGTGTGTGTGTGGCTAATGATCCATTTCTTTGACCAGAGGTCCAGCACAACATATGGACTGGGTTGTATTATAGGATATTGAAAGGATCCTGATGCTCAGGGCGGTGGGTAATCATCCACTGCTTGAACTGGAGGTTCTTTTGCACAATCCGTAGGTAGAGTGTATCATATGACATTAAAAGGGCCCTTGATACTCAGGATAGCGGAGGGGATAGGTATTAATCTTCCATGTGGACAAGTCGTTCAGTTGTGTAACCCGTGGGTGAGGTGTATTAAAGGATATAAAAAGGAGTCATCGATGCTAAAGGAAGCAGTGGTGGTAGGTAATGATCCACCTTTTGAACCATTGGGTCACTTGCACAACTTGTGGACGGGGTGTATCATAAGATATTATAATGGGTCCTAAATACTCAGTATAGAGGTGGTAATAGATTTTGATCCCCCTTGTGGACAAGCAATTAACTTGTGTAACCTGTTGGCTGGGGTGTATTATAATATATAAGAAGAGGTCATTGATACTCTGGTGGCGATAAGTTTTGACTCCCCTTTGGGCCCAGCCGTCCACCTGCACAACCTGTTGGGCGAGGTACATTTTGCAAAATAAAATTGAGTGGCTCATAATTTTTTTTATCATAGAATGGTTTGATTATGTGAATACTAGCAACAAAATGACATCATAATCATAATGATCAAATTACTTATCATTGAATTGTTTAATAATCAATTTATCCAAATTCACTTATCCATTTATAAAAAATCCACTTGCCTGACAATGTAAATTAGGTTAAAATTACCAATGACCACTATATTAGAAATTTTATAGATTGCCCCGTCATTTTGCACATTGCCCGCTCTAACGGGCAATTCAAAAATTTAAATAACATTTTAAATTTATTGTCTTAAATCAGGAGAGTCTGTAGGATTATATATATATTTATAATAATAATAATTTTTTGAATTTTTTGAAAAACAGTCTAAAAGTTCAAAATATGAAGAAATTAATTTTTTTGAAAAAAAAATTACAAAATATGTAATTTTTTGGACGAAATCCACAGCTGTTCCCAACAAATTGAATTATGTGAAAAAAAATTTAAAAATCAATAACTATACTCAAAAAATTAAATTTTTTCAAAAAAAGTTCAAAAATTAAATTTGTAATGGGAATTTTTTTCTTCAAAAATTTCAAGCATTCTTAGTTATTCCCAAAATTAAATTCTTTGGAAAAAAATTTCAAAAATCTACAGCTGTTCACATAAAATTTAAATATTTTGGAATTTTTTTTGTAGTAAACAACAAATATTCCTTCATTTAAGGGTGGGCTACAGCCCCTCCAGACCCCCCCACTTGCAAACCCCTTGAAAATTATTTCCAGGGCCTGCAGAAAGTACTGTTAAATGTTTATCCAATTACTCACGATATAACTCATTACATAATTTGTAAATAATTATAGACATAGGTCTACACTAGTTTCAAAAACATAAGATATAACTTTCATTCGAAATGGTCACCCTTAGCCTTGACCACAGTCCAAAGTCTCACTGGAAAGAACAGTATGCTGCATGCATCATGTCCATGAGGAGGGAAACCTTGCACTGACGAGCCCGGGCGTCCTTTTTTACCTTGGTCTACATGATATGGGTCTGTCGTTTATAGAATGAGTCTCTCGTACCTCTCAATGTTTCTCTTAATGAGTATGGGGTTGACCTCAAGCCTCGTCAGGTTCCCCAAGTTGGCTAATCGAGATTCAACCTTCCGGTACTCCTTGATTATGGCCTCTCTCTTGGCTTCCATTATGGTCTTCATTACTGTTATTTTATTCAAAACTGTTTGTTTCGACTCAACTAGAGTTTAAACATAATATCTTGTAGCCTTACCTAATTATAAATATATTATATAAAGTTAATATAACAAGACTTTCCGTAGACCCTGTACATCAGTGGTTCTCAACCTCATAACCACAAAATGAGACCGGTACGTGGATCAATCAGTACCACGACGCACAAGAATTAATTAATTAGTTCTGTTTTGTTTATTATCTAAGTCTGGGACAATAATAAAGGGGGACTTACTACTTTTTCTAAAGTTGATGGTAGAACAAGAAAATATTAAGTATAAATGCAAATTATAAACGATAATTAATTGTGCAAAGTAATTGGTGATTATTTTTGGGTTTACAATTTTTAATTGATTCATCAAATTTCACGGGTATCAAGCGACAATATTTAATATTTCAATGTATAATTAATTCTTGTTCGCCCTGGTACTGATTGTTCAATGTACTTTCCTCGTTTCGCAGCCCTGGAGTTGAGGACCACTTATGTACATTATTTGAGATAATAAATTTAAAACTATGTTACATTTATGTTTGACTAGGAACAACTTTGATCATTAATCATAGATACAAACATATAAATAATGTGGTAAGTCCCTTCTTTATAACACAATGAAAAGCAAGCTAGAATAATTTTTCTAAAAATTAACTGGGTATTCCAATTGTATTCTTCAACGAATAATTGTAAATTACTATCAATAAATTATTCTAATTAACCCATTAAGTGTGCCGTAAATGGAACTTAAAATATCCCAAAATTGAGAGTTACAATAAAAGAATGCTGAATTGATGGATTATACTTGAAAGGAGCCATATTGGGGATAATATAAGTCTCTAATATCAAACAAAAGTTTTAAACTATAGATGAAACTCTGTAGTATCATAGTAGATCCTACAAATTTGAATACAAAGCCTATAATTGACTCAAATATGTGCATGAAATATTGGTCTGTATGTATGTATTTTGTAAAAAATGAATTAAAATAATCTCCTTTTTTTTTTTTTGTTCAAGATTGTTTTTATGTAGACCCTACAGATATGTAGATATTATATTAGAAGAAACATTACATTTGTTGATTCAATAATTATTTATTCCTCTGGAAAAGGATTTATCATGGCTCAAATCATTTGGGATTATTATTTTTTGTAATTTAACTAATATTTATATATTAGTTAAATTAAAAAAATGCGTCTTCATGGAATTTAATGTCCTTAAAGATTTAAATTTTTTGTATTTTATGCAAATATAAATCTACTCAATAATTTTCTTCATCAAAAAATGTATTTGTATAATTATTATTCTAATGTGTAGAGATAAGAAGTTGGACTCCAGTTTTTATGTATTGAAAGACTCCAGACAAGATTTGTAATCGAAAGCTACGGCTCAAGACTGGACTTTTTCTTGAGTCTTTATTGGATTTCAGACCATTTTTGCTTAAAAAGTTTCACACAATCGTTCTAATCTTTTCTATGTATAATGTACATCCTCTACATAGAAACCTGGCTATATAATTGTATTTATAAATACTTAGAATATCTTTCCCATTGAAAAATTTTCTTGTTGTTATTTTTCAAAAGGATACAATGTAGGCCCTTTGGGAATTCTTTAATAAGGCAAAATCATTTTGAGTAAGATTTATGGACTTGCAATTAATTTGAATTAAATATGATAACTTGAACTGGACCAGTGTCAATATTGTCTTTTTTTTGTTACATTTTGTTGATGCCTATATGTATGTGTTTCCTTTAGTCCGTGCATTTATTTGAAGAATAATTTATTTGAAAAGCTTCTTTTCATCGAGGTTAATTTAAGCGACATTTACAAATAATATACATTACAAGATGAATGACGTCATTATTACAGAAAAATAAATCCCTATTAATCAAAGGTTTACGTTCATAACATTTACATCGAGAATGATCGGAGAATTCCCATCCTTATTCAAGATCCTAATCCAAGAAACCAATCGTTGTGCTTGAACATATTACACTAAATGAGTTTTGCAATTCTTCCATTCACAGAAACTTACGGACTTGAGACGAAATTGGCAAGAGCCTGCTCCTGCTATACAAATTTTATTTTATTTTAAATATCAATTTGATTACTAATGACGCCACTCATCTTGTTATGTATATTATATAAACATCTCGCTGGAAAAAATCGTAACAAAATAATTCCTTGCTTAAATGAATTGAGATATGATGAGACTCAATGAAAATAATATCCCTCAAATAAGTTGTCACATTCCCTTAGTCATAATTAGAGTTGCGTAGTTACAATCAAAAAACTAAGTTTAAAGATTAGAAAGGATTAATGGTTGTTGCGTATGTTTTGTTTTTTTTGTTCATTATTTATTAGGATGTCGTGTTGTTAGTAGTGTTATTTCAGTCCTTATTTATTTGGTCTGATTCTGTCCAGCCTTAAAACATGTCCTTAAGGCAGAAGCTAATACTGAGAGAGTCTTTAATAACATCAACATGAAACACATCACTGTCTATAACGCAGCTCTGCACTTCGGTTTTTCGAAGGAGGAAATTGCTGGTCCCCAAACACGGTATGGGTATGGATATGCCCCGTTCTATACAAGTGAGCCTATCAATATTCATACATGTATGGCAAATTTGAAGAAACAATACACCACTGAAGCGGAAGGACCAAGTGGCGAACCTAAAACAATAACAATGAGAATTAAAGGGATACATAATTTTGAGCTTTATTGTAGGATGTTGATTAAAATGAAAGGTTTTTATACTTTTGAAAGAGTAAATGAGGATAAACAGAAAAAATGAAAGCCAAAGTCCTGGAATCCTATCCAGAACCAAATCCTGAGGATCCTGATGCTGGGAAATATTTTACAAAATATAAGTAATTTCGAGAACTTCGAATTGCACACTCGAGGTCAACGCTGATCCTCACACTACCCCACAAATAATACCAATAAATAGAAACTTAGTGACCATAAGGTTCTCAGGTGTACAACTCCAATGCAAAAACTGTTTCCACTATGGACACACCCGCGTAAACTGTAAAGGAAAACTATTACAAATCAAAAAATACGAATCTGTATTGGCTCTGAAAATTGATGAAGTCAAGAACACCAAAACTTGTGGGGAATCAAAGTGGTGAGGAATGGATATGATGAAAGAACGAATGGATAACAAAAATTGCAGTGAGAGTCCCACTCTTGAAAAAGACATCAATAACCACGGTAGCATTACAGTTTGTGATGGCTAAAAAGTAGAATATCTAAACGATTAATCCACTCTTTAAGTTGATGACAACATCCTCACCAAGTCTACAACTTTTGATAATAAAGAAGTAGAAAATAAGGGGGACTACACTTCCACTTCCGCTATAGATTGTCCACAATCACAAGAACCAGATACATCAAATGTACCAAACAACCATAGCTAGAGCATTGGACATTATAACCTTACACCTGTTACTAAGTATAGCGCAGAACAAACTGAAAGACATCTGAGAAGACTCTCTGAGAGAGAAATCCCAAGAAACTCTCTCTTTTGAACCCTCACTAAAAATAACATATTGCAGGTTAGATCTAGATCAGGATCTCATTTAAAAATTTCAGGATCGCCTTTCAGTATATCTGTATCAAAACAACGTTAAAAAGAATGCCCATATCAGTCCTTTCCTTGAGTGTAAACTAAATACAAAGTTTGAAACGCAAATATGACGTAGCTATAAAATATGTTAAATTGCCCGACATTGTCATACTTTGAGATACTAGATGTAATTTATAGAATCATTACTCAATTCCACCCGGATACCTCTGTTTCTTGTCCTTCAATAGTATGAATCAGAACCCTAACCGTGGAGTAACTTTATTAATCAAGTTGAATCTAAAGCTCAAAAGCTCAATACCATTATAGCACATTGTTATTACTTAGGTATTAACTTTGAAGTGATTAGTCTATATGGGCCAAACACTGACGACGCAGATTTCTACCAGGATAAGCTTTTCCAAATTGTCTCACACAAGCCAACAATTATATGAAGATATTTTAACGTGAAACTAAAAAAGACCAGATACACAGAAAGCAAGGCAGCAAACTCCCATCCTTAATTCACAAAAGTACTGTTGTCAATTATTACGTCTTTCTTTTTTAATGACGTAGGATATAAATGAATAATTTAAATCACACCTTCTTTTCTATTGACAAGAATTCTAAGTCAGTGTTGTCAAGAATCGACTTATTCCTTATGAAGGGATTTGTAGAAGAGGAAATTGATTCTCATGACTTATTAGATACTAAACTTTCAGATCAAAAGGCACATCACTTAGTTTTAAAACCCCAGTTAAAGGAACTTAGAAATAAAAAGCAGTGGATATTTAACTCGAGCCTCATGAATTATCCCAAAGTTATTCAAAATATTGTAAAAATAACCCTGGACATATGCGAAAAGCTGCAGTATGAGGGAAATGGGGTTCTTCCTTTGAAATTAATGCTACATAGTGTAAAAGTTTTGAGCAGAATATAAGAATTTTTTTTTGGGAAAAGAGAGAGGCACTACTTTAACAAAATCGAATCCATTTCTAAGATCATTCGAAGGAAAAAAAAACCAAGTTAAATGTATAGGAAAAAAGATCTGAAAATGAACAAAATTCATGACCTGTCACATTCCAAACTGCTGTATATGGGGCAAGAGAATAATAGAAATAGAAAAGAACTACAACATTAGGCTATTAAATAAGATTGGCGTAAAATTGGATGATCCAAAATTCATCTTCAGTGAGGTCAATAAATTCTACTGTTATCTTTTTTAAGCTTAAAATTGTATGTTTTGTGCGATGTGCTAAGGTTTTGGTTCTGTGGTAAAGTTTATATTTGGTTATGAATAAAGTTACCCATGTTCCCGAAAAAAAAACTTTATTTAAATATAATTATTATATTTTACTGCACTAATGCTATTTTAAATATAGAAAGTTATCCTCTTGAAAGCAGTAATTGATTTTCTCGCACCAAAATCATATAATAGGGAGCTGACATTAACCAAGGATCTTAATTTAGTATTACCAGTTGTCTCACTCCAGCCTTTTCCTTGCTCTCCTTTTTCCCTTACAAAATACTCAACTCCAATCCTAACTGATGAAATTAATATTGAGCTGGACTTCGGAGCAAATACTTGGGATTTAACTTGAACTCACAGTATGAAGATTTTTTCCTACCTTTGTACCAATGAGTCTAATGAGGATGGAGCATCATTTTGGCATTTATCTTTTTAAACATGGATACAACCAAACTAATTGCGATGTTTGTGGAAGTGTACTTTTTCGTAAACAGAACAACGGAAGTTATTTTCTGTTTAATTAATGTAAATTACTCTATCCTTCAAAATGAATGTAGCAGTAAGGAAAGTACGGATGTTCTAGGGCAATTTTTAGATGATTGAATGAGGAACTAAGGAATTATAATTAATTAGTTCATAATGAAATTCATTCCTAATTACCTACCAAAGATGCAATAAAGTAAATATTCATTGACGGCAAATTAAAAAAAAGTTAATATCTGTTAAATGGCAGAGATTGGGATAGAACACATTGCCAATAACCTTATAGTTGAAAGCTACTTTTCTGAACGGACACTATGTCGAGTTGATACTTAGCTGAAAAAAATAATGTATATATTTGATGATGATTCATGCTGTCCATTTTTATTGGTATGCTCCAGCTAAAAAAGATAGAAACAAAGAGAGAGAAGAAGAAAAGAGATAGAAACAAAGAAAGAAACAAGAAAAGATAGATGATACAATTTGTTATAACATTAACCCTCATGTCTCAACCTATATAAATAAAATTATTTTTTAGCTATATGGACACAAGATGACTCGTTGCACACCCTTAGTGAGTGAGGAATTCTAAAAGATGTACATTCAAGGGAGTCCTCGGAGCAAATACTTTTCTTTTTCTCCCTCTTTGTTTCTATCACTTTTCTTCCTCTCTTCTAGCTGGAACATACTAATAAATATGGACTTTTATTATGAGATCAATTCAAAAATAAGTTTTATCCTTGAAATATTGGCGTGGCTTTATCTCAAATTGGCAACTAGTGACCGCGTTTTGGGGAGGCTCTTTATTTAAAATTAAAATTCATACTTTCAGCTGTCGAATGAAATACTTTTAAGCTTTTTATCTATTCGTCTTGAGGCCTCTGAATAAAAAACACATGTGTTCCAATTTAAACAAAGATTACTCAAGTTATAAGTATGCTCCAAACATTTCAAAAATGATTTTAGAATTTTTTAACATTCGGCTTTGAAATATATTACCATAATTTATACCTATCTTCAATACCAAGAGCTTAATACAGCTGTTCTAGTGCATAAAAAGTGTGATTTTGTTGGATAGTGTTATTTACTAGACTACTCCAATGACTGATACATCTTGATCATTATAGAGTCAAAAACATCCACAGGATATAAGAGTGTCCACAGAGCTTGATCAGGTACACAGGAACTCCGATCTAAACGATAGGCTAAGTCAAATTATCCATTGAGTCTCAATCTTTTTTTAACATTTTCTCTTTTTAATTTATTTATTGGGCGATTGTCATGATTTTTGTAAGAACGGTTCTAATAGCGGTTCAAGCCAACTATTAACACTTTTTCATAAGTAAATTAATCAGTTATTAATGGATGAACACTTCATATTTGCAATTTATACAAAATAATTAAGCGTTTTATTCTTTAAAATTAGTGTAACATAAATGGGAATCATCATTAATCATTATCCTATATATTTATTATTTTATTTCGGCAAAGTGTCCATTCAGCAAATGGCTTTTGTGAATAAGGTTTTCGGTAAAGTGCAGCGCATGGGCGCAGATGTACCAAGTTGTCGTAAAAAATATATAGTTGTACCAACTACTAACAAATAGTAATAAACGTCCTTGGTTATATAAACAAACTACTAATAAGTTAATAACACTCATACCCTATTGTCAATTACATATTTAGAACGATCTATTGGTCCCTTCCCCAGCAGAATTTATGGTACTAGTGTTGTGGCAACTCAAACATTTATTGACTCGGTTTGACTTGACTCAGATTAAAAAAAAAAAAAAATACTTACTCTACTTCATTTTTTATTGAGTCAGCTTGGTTTTTATCGATAAGCTACGTCAAATGTTTTGAGTTTCGTAGCACAGCTATCTCTAAGTGATTTTCAAATAAACTCTGAGGATACAAAATAGAGACAAGTATCCAGTTTTGCCAGAAATAAAGGGGCCATTGCTCCACCCCACTTTTCAGGAATTTTATAGCAATAATAATAATAAAATATACGAGAAAACATGTAAAAATTGTCAAAAAGAACTCCCACCCCCCAAGAAAAATCATAGTCACAGCCTTCCCTAAATACGGGTACATCTAATCACGTTATCATTATATATTCCTCCCCCCCCCTTTACTTAGAAAAACATTGCAGGGCCGGGTTACAGATTTGTTATGAATTCATGAAATCTTAGAGTTACAAAAAATAAAGTATTAGCACATCATTTCCGTTAATGTATATCCCAACCTCTCCTCCGAAAATAAATAAAAAATGGTGGAAAATCAGTTGGTAGTTAATTAATTTTTCCCAACTATGGATACACTATTAAACATTGTTGGTAATTATTCACAATACTTTGAAAAGAGCTCATTTTAATTCACCCAAACAACGTTCAGAACATTGATTAGGAGAAAAGAAGCAGGAACATCGACAGCTACAAAATGTGTAATTTTTGTTTTGTTTGTGAGGTAAAGAAGTGTTGAAGCATATAAACGGACCTGCATCCTACTTAATTTGTCCTTTTCTAATTTATCGAATCCAATCGATCCTTAACGACACTGACATAAGATCTGCAGTTGCTCAATAACACTAAACTACCAATATATTCCTTTGACATAGATACATGATTGAAAAAAGTAGGAGATGAATGCTCCTACAAAGGAATTCACATGATTCTCCCTAATTAGCTATCATCCTCGGAATCTAATGTATGTTTTATTTTGCAAGATGTATTAATGAGATGATTCATTACAATTGAATATGTATGAGTAATTGTTCCTTATGATGAAAGAGAGAGAGAACAAGCAAACATCTGCTTCGTACTTGCATGAATACATATATGTACATGTCTGCCTGTTTATCTGCGTCTTAGAAACAAAGCAAGAGATAAGACACGAAGATTTGCTTTGTTGAAGTATATAGAATTTATTTCAATACACAAAGATATTAATTAAAAACCCAGATGTATCTTTATAGTAGAATATATCATATATGGTCATTGTCATTTAGGAGTACAATGTGAATTAAATATAAATCCATCATATTACTAATAGTTGGCTGTATGCTGGTTTTTTTTCCATTGTACAAAACTGCATTTTTCGTGTATTTTAATTCATGGGCGATGTGAATTGGTATATTCAACTATTGTAAATATTTTGTTTTGGAATTTGTTCAGAATATCGAGACTGGTCTGAGACCATTATGATTTTTAGTGAACTTAACTAATTCTGTCATTTCAAGACGTTCGGTCAGCATCAGTATCACATAAAAAAGTTGGTTTGGACCGATTGTATACAAAATAATCGGCCTGGATCAGTATTATTTAAATTTCGATTTATACCGATTCTAGAAGACTGTTGATGACGTCAGTGTGTTTCAAAATGGTAAACATTGACCAAACCATTTTTTTTGTCTTGAACAGAGTCTCTAAACTGGTTAGTATATATGTAAGCAACAGTGGTAGTATTGTTTGAAACGAGTTCACCATATTCAAAAGGCATTGATTGGAAAATTCAAACAAGTTTTCCTAAAATGCTATCTTCCATTTATTCAGTTAATAAAATAATTAATCACTGCACAAAAACCGATTGAACGACAAATCTAAACAAGGGGTTTCTTGTTCATGATTAATCAGGATGTCAAGATGAAAGTTATCATAGGACAGCTTTATAGTGTGAAAAATACAAAAATATACGTTGTACATGTCGGGGCATTGATAGGCAATATAACTTATTTGAGTAATAAGTTACTTATTTGGGCTACTCTGTGAAAAAATAATTTAGTTACATTACTTATTATGACGAGTAATAATATTACTTTACTTTATATTACTAATTTATAGATATCTCTTTTATTCGATGAACAATGTTGCGATCAATTCAACGAGTTTTTTTATTATAGAATAATGATTAATTGAATATTTGAAAATTAATATACAGTCCTACCCTTCATCAAATAATTTCTAATACATTTTCTATAATCATTTTTTTTTTTTCAATTATTAATTATTTTTGTTCTTGGATACTCTGAGTGAAAATAGGAAACAAAGTTAAATTTACAATAAAAACAATAATTAAGCCTGTGAGTATTAAATAGAAGTTTCTATCTTTGCATAATTGAACTTACAATATTAACATATTATACACTAATACGTCAACCCCTATTTCTTAGCTCATTTACAAACAGTTTATAATTAAGTATTTCTACAAATAATAAAACATAGCATCATTCTCTTTAACTTTTTAATATTAAGAACCCTTTTGTTTAAAAAATAACTGTTACATTACATCGAACATAAAATTATAACCCTAACAATTACATAGTGACAGTTTTTGACTTTTTGCTTGATCGTCTTCTGATCGGATTAATACATTTTATTCATCAGTTAAGTAATAAATGATTCATTGATATAGTATAGATTAATTTAATGAGTATTAATCAATTAAAAAGTAATTTAGATATATTACTTGATACTCCTTTAGCAAAGTAATATGGTTATACTATTAGTTACTGGAAAATTAATTACTTTTAGCGCGTTACTTTACAACAATTGTCCGGCGTCTTTATTTTATTTCACGCAGCATTTTTTTATGTGTTCCTCAACCTTTCCTTAAAATTAAAGACAAAAACTCCAAAAAATTATAGTATTTAGCCTATCTGTGTATCTATTCCTCATTGAATAGCTAGTAGGGAATTATTCACAGCAAAACCACTTCTGATTCTACCAATTCACGTTTAAAATAAAGGCAAGCCAAGTACAATATTAACAGCAAGTTTTACAATAAAATCGATTTGAGAAATCAATTTCAACTGTTGGAATTTCTCTGTTTTAAAATAAGAACATAAATGAATATCTTTCGAATGCCGAATATATAAGACATATAGACAATAATAATACTATTTGCCCTTTTTTAGTTACAATAACTTGACTCTCAGTCCTTGAGTAATTCTTTCTCACACATACGGTTAAATTAATTAAAATGAATACTAATATCTTGCAGTCTACAAATACTTTTGAAAAACAATTAATTCTCACGGGGATTTCAAAAGTTTAATTGAAATTCATATTGCTTTTATATATAGTGAGGAAAATCGTGTGTATTTTGGGTATGTTAAAAAAGAAACCAAAAATTAAGAGTACAACTCCATCTAAGAAATTAAAAGGACATAAAAAAACATGGTAACAATTCACAAAATGTTTTTGGAGGAGAGCAGCTTAGCTGTCATGATGTTTCATTAGACGATCAACAATTCAGTTGTTACAAGGGAGAAGGGGAGAAGGAAATAAACAAGGCCATTGGCAAGAACTACTCCGATGTCAATCCTCAATTTTACTCTCAGTCCAACAAGGACTTACAATCATAACTCTGCAACAAATCTTCAAGGATATTCTCCATCTTTCTGATCACATAATACTCTTCAATTAGGTTTTGAATATAACTGAATCTATTTAGGAAAGGAAGTTAACTACTCAGCAATTAAATAATAATAACAACTGCTGTGGTAGGGAAAATTCATTCTTAAGGGCTAAAAAATACGCACGATTTACTTCACTATTTAGATATGCTGTACGTAAAATAGCTTTTTTAATCGAACTATACGGATATGGAACAGCCTCCCTAAAGAGATAAGAAGAACGTCTTTACTTTGCGGTTTTAAGAGACTTTTAAAAAAAAATACACATCTACTTTAACTCCACACACACACCACATTATATCATTTTATTTTACCATATTATTTCATTAGATTTGATCATATTGTTTTATTATACTCTATCAAATATTTTATTATATTTTATCATGAGTCGATAATATTGGGCTTTTTTTAGCCACTAGTCGAAACCAACCAAAAAAAAAAAAACATAAATAGATGGAAATCCCAATATATATTTTTTTACTTAATATTTATATAAATACATCCCAATATTTTATAGACATATTTGAATAAATCAGAGGTTTTGTATTCAAATTTGTGGGATAAGTTAATATATCTAAATGTTTTAGCTCCAGCGTAGAATCTTTCTTTGATTTCAGAGACTTATATTGGCCACGATATTGCTTTTTTAAATAAAATATATACATTTCTGATTCTTTTATTGTAATGGTCTACTTTGGCTACTTTAATTGCAAACTTTTGGTACAGCCAAAGGGTCGATAAGAATAATTTGTTGATCCAAATTGACCATATTCCGTCGCTGAAGACTACAAATATAATCCAAGCTCAATTTTGAGAAAATCTTTCTAGGTTGTTTTTGTAATCACATGGCATATATGTACGTTTTCTCTTTTTTTTTCTTAGAAAATGCACTAAAGTACATTCAACATATACTTGTTTTTAATGGTGTTTGCGGATTGCGGTCCCTTAACCACGTTTTTAGCTCTAGATACATTTTGGTTAAAAGCATAAAGTCTAGCTTTTTTTACATTATTTTTCTACCCTTTATTATTAATAATAATACGGTAACAATTACAATTTTTTTACCTCACTTGTTCAATCATCTCAGTGTGAAAATGTAATAAAAAAATTGAATGCAAAACAACCATAAAATTACGTAATAGAAACAATATAAAATTCCAGCATTATAAGTTTAAAGTAGATCCATCAATAACGAAAAACAACACAAAAATACGATATAATATAAAATACAACCACAAGGACAAAATATTTGATTTTAACAAATAAGAAAAATAAACGAACACAAAAGTATGAACCGAACTCTTAATCTTTCATCGATTAAATGAAAAATAATTGTATTCACAGTTAAATATATTAAAAAAATCTAAATTGTGTATCCATTAAATCCTCTAGACCAGATGTCCTCATAGTTTTACCAAAGGATCTGCTCTGGTAAATTTTGCATACAACCCCTTGTAAGGATAGAGTCTGCATTTAAATGGGATCGAATCTTGAGAGGCATAGTAACTAGCCTGTCTTCCTTATAGAGATCCAGCCCGTATTCATTCTTAACTTTCTCACAGGTTCCACGATTTCACATTCGTAAAAGAGATGGAAGGATGACTCTGCATTCTTCTTGGTAAGAATTACTTCATCAATTAAATATGCCCTTAAATAAAAACGCAGAGATTCTACCTGCCCACAAAAATTAGTCATTTCTCAAAAACCCTAAGCATGTTAATCGTGTTCCATGACGATATAATAGAATTTATCCCGGCTGATATTTAATTCGAGAGAAAAAACTGTCTAATTAATTAATTTAACTCTTGGTCCCTGGGTTGCGACCCCGATGACACTAGGACCAAAATATTTAAAACACTGCATTTTTATTAGTCGGTCTGACAGACTCATCCCCGCGACTGACTCCTTCTCCTTACTCCACAAGTACACAAGGGTCTTACCAAGGTCTTCAGCTATGCAAATCTAAAATACTTTGTGCCCATTGGCCAAGGGAGCTGAAACAATTTGAGATTTTATTTCCAATTTTACTCGTAAATTAGCTATAGAAACTCCGATTTCAAAGTTTTAAAACCTTGTTATTAATATTTTAGATCAACCAGGAATTTACCAGTTATAGTAAACTCAACCTTTTATAAATTGCACATTAACCGTATTAGGGGGGAAAAAATACCTTCTGGGCCCTAGTGTTGTCGGAGTCCTATTCCAGGGACCAATAATGGTGTAATTAGTAGCATCTGACAGCTCAGGGTGAGCCAGAAGTTTGATCCCAATTAATGTGGCATCATTTGAAAGATCTATTTATGTTCTTTTTAATAAAGTAATATTGGCCTTGTAGGTGTTAGGATTTTCTAGAAATGGCCAATTTTCGTAGGCAGATAATTTTCCCCAGTTTTTTAAATACGCTGTGTACATAATTACAAACTTATTTTAATTTGGATGTTCAATTAAGTAATTAATAATATAAAGAGTATTATCAATATCGTACCCTGGAGCAGGGATGGGAAACCTATGGCACGCGTGCCACTGCTGGCATGTAGATGCATATTCACTGGCACGTGCAAATTATAACATATTCCGGTAGTTTGTGTATGCTTTTTTAACCAATATTGCTGATAGTGGCCCACTCATTGATAAGAAATGTTGAAGTTAGCACTACATGGCTCAAAGGTTGCCTACCCCTGCCCTAGAGTAACTATAAATTGATGAGAGTGGCTTATATTCCCTAGCTTGATGCCTTTTTTATACATAATGTCTAACACTTTAAGATTTGTAAAATTTAAATTTAAACTTGTTTTAAAAGAATCTCGTGAATGATGCCTTCAGCGAAAGTGAATCTTAATTGATTTTTCTAATATATATGAATACTTTTGAATTTTGAAGTACCTTTGATA
Source organism: Lepeophtheirus salmonis (assembly GCF_016086655.4). Lineage (NCBI taxonomy): Eukaryota > Metazoa > Arthropoda > Copepoda > Siphonostomatoida > Caligidae > Lepeophtheirus > Lepeophtheirus salmonis. The sequence goes on from NC_052135.2 coordinate 57,664,480, forward strand.
AGTTCCTGCTCGAAACAAGGTGTTTTTTAATTATACATTGCATTAGAAAGTTTCTCCAACTTTATAGTAAATGAATTGAGTTCCTAGGACTGGTTTTTTGAAAATTTGCTTACTTCAATTACTTAAATATATACAGAAGGCTGCAGGATGCATATTTATTGTAGTTTTTGAGAACCAGACTAATTTATGTTGTACAGGGACATTTTTATTACTAAAACTCTGAAATGGGCTAAATTATTTTTTAAAGTCTACTTTTATATTTTTTTCTTTTTTTAAAAGTATGGTTAAAATAATAAATGCATTTTATTCAGCACAAATTATTTTATATTATGTAAAGCAGACAGGATCATTATAAAAAAATTATAAAATTTCTTTTTATTAGAGTATTTACTTGATTTTTAATCCGTTCATTTCAATACTTTAAAATTTAAATAATCCGAATTTTATTAATATTTATACAGCAACATTTTTAATTGCAAGTTTTATTATAAGTGATATCCAAAAGAAAATAAGTCTAGGTATCAAATCAAATACTTACAGGACATTCCACCTACGCAAAATTATACGCTTCTATTATATGAATATATAGGTATAGTAAAAAAACACATTAACAAATTCAAAAAATATTGTTTACCTCAATATATAGTTTTTTATAATATACTTGCTAAGTATTACGCGTCGATACTCGGCTAAGGAGAGAAAAAGAAATCACATTGAAAATCATCAAATTAATTTAAAAAATTAAATAAATTTTCAGAAAATACATTTATATACTAATAATTATAATATGAATGTTTTGTTGTTGTCGAAAAAGATCCTGATAATTCTAATTCTCTTGGATTCTTCACTCTATATCAATCCGGTTAAGTAAGGTAATCTACAAAGTCTCATCAACGCAAGAGAAGAAAGAAAATTTATTGACGTCACACTGTCTTATATAATTGTAAAGTAATAATTTTAAAATCCAGACATAATTCATTGTAAGGCAACACAAATTAAGTAAATAAATATAATTAAAATTCATTTATAGTACAAAATGGTAAACTTAGGACCATTCCGAAAAGTATAAAAGCAAAAATATTGAACTAATATTTGATATTTATATTTATAAAAGTAAATCCTTTCCAATACTTATTTCGATTATTATAAAACTTGATATTAATTTCTAAATTGACCAATCGGTCTAAGTTTTCCCAGATTAGCACTTGTGTTCTTCAGTTTGAGCTTTTTATTAAGGTTATTTACTCTCATTCTTGTTCTTGTTTTGACATAGGATAAGATGACTTCTTTAGGCCAGTTAGGATATAATTCAATTAGATGATTATGCAGCCTTTCAAATACGGTTGGTTTTTTTTGTCAATGGCGTCTTCATGGTTACAATGAAAAGCATTGAAATGTTTTCTAGACAATGGCAAAATTTTAAAAACTCACACGAGGGGATCGTAATATAGAGACCAATTCAATCCAAGGGCTAGACGTTTTTTCATAAAATCCAAAGTCACATGTCTTTTTCCTTAGATTTGGACAAAGGTTTTTAATTTTTTTGGGTAAAAGTACTGCAATATAGCCATACCCTGATCTGAACAATCATTGAAAACTTGAGAGTATTCCTCTGTATCTGTTGTAACTACTTTTTTGGCTTTAAGAGCTTCAAACAGTCCAGAATCTTCTAAAATTTTCTATGATTCAATTGCATCCTCATCGTGCTCATTGTCTTGTGTATTTGATGAAAAGAAGTGAATCGTTACTGATTTAGTAGCTATTTCGCCATCATCCTTATCATTTAACTCCTCTTCAACACATGGATATGTTAAGACAACTTTATGATTTTTTCCAATTCAAATTACCTTTAGTCTTCTGAGGGCTTCCACTGGGGATGGAAGAGTATTGTTTCCTTTGATGGCACGAATCCGTGAGAATATATTCTCCAGACAATCTTGATTTAGATGAGTTGTTAAAAGGAATTTCATTCCATTATCCATGATACATTGAAATAATGATTTTGTTGAACGAATGGAGATTAAAATTCCTTTTTCAAATTGAACCTGAAAATTTTTCCCATCACTTTCATGGACAAAACTAACCCCTCCATTTCGTTCAAAGCATACACTTGTTCTTCCAAATGTATACTAAGCCCACTAGAAAGTTGTTGTTTTTTTGCTGCATGATCTACTAGCATTCATACAGTCAAAACAATCCTTAACTATTTGTATGATTCAAGACTGAGATTCTTTCATGTGCTCATAGATGAATATAAATAATTTGGAAGCTGTGTTAGATAAAAGCTGCGCCACAGTTCTTAACTGGTTGTCTTGCATTTCCATTTCATTCAAGATGGGATTCTTTAGTCACTTTGAAGGTTATCTTCAACTCACCACATTCTTTTTCAAGAAGGCCTTGGAAGTCCTCTTTAGTCAAACTTGCAGAATTACCATCCAAATTATTGAAAATGTATCCATCATTTAATAAATGATTTTGAAATAATTTGAGATAACGAAGACAGTCAGGGATGGCATACATTGGGCATTTTTTATCCACAGGGTTTTCAAATGAAAAGTTGTCCGGGAGAGCTGTAACTGGGAAATTAATGATTTGTTACCTAAATCAAAAGCAATGGATTTGATTAAAATTCAAGCTTGTTTAATCCTTTCAATTGACGGAGAACAACAATTTCTTTTTCGTATGTGTGGCGAATTTCACATATATTGGTTGCTTCCACCCATGAAAAAGCTCTCTCTCCATTGTAACCTGCATTAGTTCAAAGTATTTACTTAAGTTTAGAGGAAATTTCAAACGTCCTTCTAACTTCCATCACATCTAAATAACGAACCGCCATACGCTCTTGATATTCTTCTGAAAGTCTAATTTTTTCAGAGGGTAATTTTGATGCTATCTTCGAGGAAACCACGTTCACACATTAAATCTAGAAAAAAGATTTCTTGAGTCTGGCGTCTGTATAATGGAAGAAATTTCCTGGAACGTAAATATTCAAAGGGTCGAGAACTAATGCTTCGTGAAATGAGGGATTGTGGTAACATCCTTCTTTCATTCTTTTTTCTTAGACTTTGGAGAGGCTCTTTTTAGGGTGGCCCTTATTAAATTTTGTTTAAACTACTTGAGTTTAGTAACTTGCACTTGATTTTGTACGGACACAATTCCCTTTTCGTCAAAGAAAGTTATTTGTGCAATTTTTTGCATTTGCGCTCCCAAAACAAAGGCCCATTTGCTTCATCACACTGGACTGTTTTTTCGAATTTGTAAACGTGCATCTAAGTGCTTTAGGTATTGGTCAAAGGTTCTTGTTTGGACTCAGTGATCCCGCGACAAATTCCCAAGAGCCTTCATTATCAGTCTCTGCTTCCGAGGCCATACTGGTTTCCTAGACCTTAATTGTTTTCAATAGTTGCTTCACTAGCTCTTTCCTTCCCTGAGTTACCTTACGAATATCTCTGGAGGATTTGGGTTCATATGAACTGGGAGAAACAAAGGGAATATGGAGTGAGGGAACTGCATCACTTTTTAATTTCTTCCTGGCCTTTAAGTCAAGAATCTCAGCCTGGAGATTCCGCTCAAAATCATTGGATGTACGATGCCTATTACAAATCTTAGCAGTCTTAAAATCAATTGGATCTTTTTACCTGCAGACTGAGATCCAAAGACGCTGGAGCATCAAATTTTTCTAATGAATGCAAAATACTGGGTATCCCGTGGATTGGGACAGCAGGACATGGCATAAAAACATTTTGAACCTTGAGATGATGCCATTTTTGTTTTCCAGATCCAAATTAGTGCACTTTACTTAAATGGAACTATCTGAACTTCTACGACAGTTGATATGAAAACGAATCTCCAGACAAATTTCTACAAACTTTATTCCATTTACTCATCCAATAACCCATTGGAAGTTCATTTTTTTCCACCTGAAATAAACGAAATTGTAATTTTCACTTATTTCTTTTTTTAGCCTTAACCTTTTTGATTATCAATAAATTTAGAAAACGTAGAAATTTGTATAGTTGTTTTCGAAACGCCGATCATTTATTGACAAATAACTCAACCCCCTATCTAGTCTCCTTGAGGTGCAAAAACGGTTTTTGGGTATAGCATAAGGCCCCCTTATATAACCTCCCCAAAAATCGACACCCCCGTTGCAGCCAGTCCCAGCTCAAAAGAGAGGCCCATGCAAAATTTTAGCCTCCTAGGTTCAATTGTGCGGGAATGTATACAGAACATTATTATCATAATATAAAAAAATGCGATATAAAGGAAATATACGGGGAGTTAGATATTTTCCAAACATCGCAATATGCTAAATTCACAGTGTTTGAAATTGTGTTATGCAGGCACATCCTGTATTATTGATGATAGGTATATGAAGGTGTGGTAGTGATCATATCTGTTCTTACTCTCCCTACAATAGCACCAATATTTTTTAAACTCTCACTCGAGATGCCTACAAGATCCACTATAACCAAAACGATGAAGCTCTTTAATGAGCTCGTTTTTAGAGCCGAGTTAATCAAACTTCTTTATGATTACGTCAAGAAGCACAATCTCGAGGATCCTGAAAAACAAATAATACTTAATTCTGGAAAAAAACCTGGCCAAGATCTTGGGAGAAGACAGATTTTAGTTTTCGATGTGGACAAGTTTTACAAGGATCATATTCTCAATTAATATAGAGAACTAACAAAGATTTCAATGTATGAAATTATACATTGCAAAAAATGAACAAAAAGTAAAAAAAATTAATGTCGTATTTCTAGAGGCCCATAGGGAAGTCAATCTCTCAAACCCAACTACCTCCAGCTTCAACCAAAGCCTCCAAATAGGCTTAGAACTTAACGCAGGGGTTAATAAGAACTTCTCTTCTGTGTTGGCCACTTCCTCGAAAATGGAAGCCTACAAAGAACCAACAGTGTTATGTGCACTATTATGGGGCTTTCTCAACAATGAGTTTAGACCGGGCGAGCTAAGAGGTCACATGATCATTCATTTTAATTGTGTATTCCATTAATTTATTATCAGTTATTTCACCAAAACGATCATGAGGTTTGTAGGTGTTCCCGACCCATCAGATTCCTTGAAGAACTTGGAAACATCTTAAACAATTGATTTAGGGAACTTAAGAAACTCAATAATATCATTGTGCGTACTCGTGCCACAGTGGCATACAATAATACCCGCACGGGGTTCATTGAAAGAAACGTCAAAATTTTTGTATAATATCTTATACAGTTTTGTTAGTTAAATCATTCACTTTCATAAACATAAAATTTAGGGTTGCCAATATACTGAAGTATAAACTTGTTCTGGATTAAAAGTCCTCACCCTGTATATTGTAATACTCGATTGTAAGTGTATATCTACAATAAATATTTTTTCTTTATTATCTGAAAAAAGAGATAAGCAAAGCGTAATCTAGCTAAATAAAAATACCAAAAGTTATCAGCTGTCGATCTCCAAGTCTTACTTGATACGTCATGGCTATTTCATAATTTATTATTTTGATAAGTAAATAAAATAATAAGTTATATCTTGGAATTTAAGAGAACCGGAATAATCACGCATAACTTTTATTCCCATATGAAGTGAATATAAAGGAGTTAGTCGTAGAAAAAAAGAGCAAACATCATTTTTTACTCTATTTCTTCAAGAGAGAAAATAAATAAAAACAAGCTGAGCTGCATGGATGATTATTTCATATGTCTAGAATTCCATGGTAATAAAATTCATGTAATAATTTTGATCCATTTCCAAAAGTACAAGAATACAATTTCTTCTTGATCCTCCGTCGTATATATAATGGATAATTATACTTTTCACGAGGAAACGGACGCGACTAAAATTTAATATGTGGTATTACTAAAAGTTGGACAGATTAGAAATGAAATTTTAGATCTATAACTCCTATATTGGCTATTATATTAAACACTTTTATCAAAAAAAATTGTCTATCACATACGAATATGTAATTACGCATTTAATAAAATGTTCCTTATCAATATCGTAATACAATATGGAATTAATTTCTTTAATATAAGATTTCAATATTCTGGATTATGTACATATATCAGGTAATTCTTTTGAGAAATTATGGGTTTATAATATGGCAATGATAGTCTGGGTATACTTATGTGATAATTAATAATTTGTATGGTTGACTTTCTTGGCTAACCATCAACTTATTCTAGGCCTTATACTTTTTGGATGAAAGGTTGCGTTATAAAGTAAAGGTAACAACGATATAGAAATAAAAACATAGATTGAAGTAGTGACGAAGAGGTTGAAACCGTCGTAGATGACGAAAAACTTCAAATTAAAGTAGTAATTCATAAAAACACTAGGCATAGAGTGGTCACTGAAGGAAAGGAAGATAGAATCCAATAGTTCTCAATTCTGATTGCCTTAAAATTAGAAGCTGCTACATGTTCCTCCAGCTAGATACGCAGCCAATGGGAAGGGGGGGGAGCCCCACTCCTTCGCCCTGGTGAAAAGCGAAGAATAAGGGCGACTACGTTAGAAACATAGTCTTCCCTGTGTTTTAGATTGATTTTGTTTTATTTTTCTCTTGACTGCTCTTTCCTTAGATTCTTTTAGTAATAAATATGTAGGTATCTTAATTATATATAATGCACTTTAAAAAATATTATATTCGATCGTTTTTTATTTTAGATTTGATTATATTTTTTCTTTATGAAACTCTTCACTTTTTATAATTGTATGGAAGATTACTTACAAGATATTGAGTAATTGATGTATAAATAACAATATTTTACATTGTTTTGCTGTACTATCTTTCTGCTTCCAAAAATTTCCCTTGCTTTTGCTCAACGTAAGCAATCTATGGTGGTTATTTGCGGTACATTCTTGCATGTCTAACTTTCTTTTAATGTGGTCTTATTTACTAACTATTGCATAACATGCCAATTAATAGTTTATCACTGAAAAATTATATGAATAACTAGAGGAATAACACTATAAAAATATAGATAAACATATTAGCTTAAAATTAAATCTTCACAGATAGACCAGTTTTTTCGTTCTGTTGTTATGTCACAGAGGCTATGGACCTCACTATGTCAAAGGAAAGTCCCGAAACTGTCCATAGACAACTCTCTGTATTTAGATTATAAAAGTAACGTATCTTCACTGTGGTATATATTAAAAAGACATTAAAATGTTTTACTTTGATCCGCTCTCTAAAAATGATATTTTTTTTTTCAGTACAGGGTGCGTGGACAAAATCAGCCGCTTCAAAAAACAACAACTACAAGCTTATTTTATAATATTTATTGATAAAATAAAAACAAATATCTATATTAGGGTATAGAGTAGCTATCTATTCAATGTAGCCGCCGTCTGCGGCCAAAACCCGCTCAATGCGGCTACGAAACCGAGAACAGGTATTTTGGATCTGTGCTGCTTCTATCTCACTCAATTTCTCCTTGATGCAGGTGATGTGAGACTGCTTGGTGTTATGGGAGGAACAATTGGCCATGTTCTTCCCGTAGGACCAGACAAAGTAGTCCAACGGGTTCAAATCCAGTGATGAGGGAGGCCAAGAGGAGAATGGTACGTACACAAAGGGATTGTTTTTCAGCCATTCTTTGCTTTGTGGGCCGGAGCCGAGTCCTGCTGCCACATTCACGGCCTGTCTCGAAGATGTGGGGCGGCTTGACATGCCCCTCACTTGACACGACCCCAGAGACCATGACAGTGGCCGGAAACTTGATTTTCATGACACTGGGGACGTCCCGGAAAATCCTGGTGCTCTTCTCCTCCTTCTTCTTCCTGTCAACAACGTTCATAGGGTCTGATGACTCCTCCAGCTGCTTCCAGAGACTTCGGACCGTTCTAACTGGCATTGACAGAAGGCCAGAGATGTCAGCATTGCTTAATTTCATGTGATCACTAAGCATAATCCGAATAGCAGCACACCTACGATCTCTCTCATTGAACATGACTTTTCTTGGGCACTTAAAATGATACTATCGCTACAAGTGGTAAACAATAACTGAACCCTATGACCTGGGAAAAATTTTAACACCAAAAACAGACGGATCAGACATCAGCTAATGGAGTAATGTCGTCTTTAAAATGCAGATTTTGGCCACATACTCTCTATATACCTTGGAATTTATGAGTCCAAAGTAAAGTGTAGGGCTTTTGCAGGATTATATATATGTAAATATATATATTTTTTTTTGGGGGTGGGGGGAAGGGTTGGTTTTTCGAATTATAAATAAATTTAAAATATTCTTTTGCTGCATAATTTGTCCACTTGAACTTTTTTTAACCTATATTTTCTCCTCTTACAAATTTACTGTGATGTATTGTCTTTTGTTTACTTTTATCTCATGACGTAGCAATTTGTTTTAAATAGATAGTAATGTACCTTTTTATTAAGTAGAGTTTACGTGTTTATAAATGTTAGTAGTTATGTCTATGTACATCCTTTTAGCAGAATATATATTCAGTGTATGATTGTACCCCCAATCTAAAGGTATTCTTATTGGCTTTGCTCCAGTCTGTTACTTCCGTCTGTTGGTAGTGTTCGCAGTACACTACAAGTGGTGACAAAGATGGTAAAACTACTACAGAGGCTCACGCTCGCGGAGCTGAGATGCGAATGTTCCAGGTTGGAACTTGGCAGTGAGGACAAGTTGAGGGGTAAGAAGAAAATAGAACTCGTGGCATTGGTGAGAGAGTACATCGAGGGTTGTGGCTGTGATCCCAAGTCCTTCGATTTCAATGATGGGGCTCAAGCATCTGGAGATGGTGCTTCAGGCACGACGGGACAGCTAGGGGCACGACAGTCCTCCCCATTCGTGATGGATGGTGCACGAAGGGGTCATAGATGGTCGTCCTGGTGGGACAAAGTCAAGATTTACGTGTATTTGTTTGGGGAATGGCCCCCCAAACATAATAAGTATCTGCTGCTTCACTGTGCTGGAACAGAGGCCCAGCAACGGTTCAACACCATACAAATTGTCACTCTGCCTGAGAAGGACTTCTTCAACTCGACGGTAAGGGCAATTTGGGATGCTTTTACTCCAACGGAAAGTCTGTTGTTTGAACACTTCCAGCTGTCTGAGATGAAAATGTTAGTCGGGGAGCCTGTGGATGATTACATGACTCGGTTGCGTGGCCAGGCTAAGTTTGGTCGATTTGAGTGTGGGAACTGCAAAGTTTCGTACTAAGACGAAATTATTCTCGACGTGGTAGTTAACAACACGTTGTCCCCACGCCTCCGCCAAACTGTCTTCGAGAGAGGCAGCACAAAATTGACAGACGTGTTGCCATTAGCCAGATGGTTGGAAACCTCCATCTGCCACACCAAAGAAATGTGATGGAGTGAAACTCTAAGAGCATCCATGTATAAGGGGCAATAAGGTCTCCGTTGCTCCAAAGGGACTCGGTCTACAATGAAGGCTAATCCAAAGATGGACAGAGGGAACTGCAAGTTTGGTGGAAGAAGCCATGTCTTTCATAAGTCAAAATGCCCTGCGTTTGGCAAGGAATGTTCCCGGTGTGGGAAGATGGGCCATTTTAGATTATGATGTCCATCATCTGTGCCGTCTAGTTTGCCGATTTCTTTCTAGTTGAATGATGGAGTAGGGGATAGGGTCTATGCCTTCCTGACGATAAATGGGAAAAGAGTTAAACTGTTACTGGTTGATATGTCAACGGTGATCAAGAATACTGGTCCAAAAAGGGTTTTTGGTGGGGGAAAGGTCAAGACTCTGGGCTCTATCAGGTTGTCAGTTGCATTAAATAGTTCTGACCCTGTGCTTCTTAAGTTTATTATATCTTCTATTGGGCAGCCAATCCTTGGTTTTCGTGATTGCCTAGATTTTGGGTTGGTGGAGCAATTCCACCAACACATGTACAGTTGGTGGTTCTAAGGAATCCCGTGTTAACTCTAAAAAGGAAACATAAAATGATATTCGACGACTGCAAAGGAAGTACGATGAAACATACGCAAACAGTGATCCACCTATAAGATACTGCTCGTCACCGTTACATCAGAGCACGTTCAGTGCCACTCTATATCCGTAAGAAGCTCACTGCAGAGATCCGAGAGATGGAGAAGCGCGGAACCATTTCCAAGATTGATTCGTCAGAATGGACCTCTCCGATCGTTTCAGTCTTCAAACCAGATGGAAGTGTATGGGTTTGTGCCGACTTTACTCAAACCATCTCTCCAGTAGTGAACAAGATGTTCATCCAGATGAATTGTTTGCAGACCTTGCTTGGTTCTTCTCCGAATTGGATTTCTCGAGGTATTATGAACAATATGAACTGGAAGAAAAATCAAAAGAGTTTTTGGTATAAATACATAGTTGAGACATTATAGATATAACGTCTAACCTTATGGTCTGGTCTCGGCTCCTGCTATTGTGCAGGCAGCAGAAAAGAGGCTATTGAGTTGTATTCGGGTAGTAAAAATTTATATAAATGATGTCTTTCGTATCTTAAATAAAGTATTCAGGCGAATCTCGATTGCTGGAGGTTGTTTGAATCCCGACAAGTGTATCCTGATGGGGAGGAGATAACTTATTTAGGGTTTGGCATATCCCAAAGTGGCTGATCCCTGTATCCAGAGTTGATGCGACCGGTTCTGGACCTTCCTGTTCCTGCATATTGAAGTGAAATTGTTCTTGGGATTTGTACAATACTATGGTCATTTTATACCTCATCTATGAGTGGAGAGCTTCTCCTCTCCACAAACTGATGAAGAAGGACATGGTCTTCTCGTGGTATGAAAAAAGACACTTTAGTTTTCAAAAAATAAAGTCTGCTATAGCTAACTCACTTGTTCTCACACATTATGACCCGTCTCTGCCGTGGGTGTTATCGACCGATGCCTTGGCCATTTTCCACGTTGATTATGGGCAGATAAAGGGCAAAGATTTTTTAATTCTAATCGCTGCTGGGTCGAAGTGGATAGCTGGTGTTATACAAAGGAAGATTGGGGATGTGCTGGGGTCGGTTCAAATCCCACCAAAAATAGTTACAAGACATATTAATCAACTTCGTCCTCGTGTTCAAGTTGAATGAGGGGTGTTGTTATGTATTGTCTTTTATTTACTTTTATCTTATGACGTAGGGATTTTTTTTAAATAGATAATAATGTACCTTTTTATTAAGTAGAGTTTATGTGTTGATAAATTTTAGTAGTTATGTCTATGTACATCTTTTTAGCAGAATATATATATTGAGTGTATGATTGTACCCCCAATCTAAAGGTCTCCTTATTGGATTTGCTCTGGTCCGTTACTTCAGTCTGTTGTACTGTTCGCAGTACACTACATTTACGACAATCCAGGATTCAAAATTTACATCTATTTACTAAAATACTAATTAATTAAACGACGCATTTCCTAAAATTAGCATTTCTGTTTTAAAGAGAAAAAAGTGAATAATGCTGGCAGCCGATAACTTTTATCCTTTTTTTAAACCGGTAATGTACATACAAAACCGCCAAGACATACAGATTATACCAGGTGTAAAAAAAGTAATGAATTGTTCTAAAAATACACTGGTGAATATGTGTTGTTGATTAAGTCTTAAAGTACCCATTATATTTAAATACCTTAGATTCTAAGCCTTTGATTGATGGCAAGAAGAACCATCAAAACAATTTAATCAGCACCAGGAGGACCACATCGCACATAATGAAGGCCTCAAACGTCAGCAAGGATATATTCTCTTGGGTCAGAAATCGTTTGGTGGAGGGGCACCACATAACATCAATGGGGTAATTTTTTTCTTTGGTGAAAATACTATTACAGTTGACCCCACCTACAAAAAGTAAAATGATCGGGTGGTATGTTTCGACAAGGCTGACAACAGCATTAAGACTGTCACCAATGTCAAACATCTGGCCTAGGTGATGATGTAGGGGTTGTGGCATCAACTGAAGAAAAACTGTCTTTAGTTTGGCTTCCTGTAGGATACCAGTTACCCGCGCCCAATTACTTGATGGTGTTGAAGGAAAATGTGGTCATATGTCACCAAGACCATGAAGAAGTTCCACAAGACCACGTATGTATTTCAGCGGGACAGAGCTCCGACCCATACTGCTAATATTGTACATGGATAGGTAGCAACATGCATTTCTGGTCCAAATACCTTTGGCCCCCTCAGAGCCCAGATATGAATTCATTGGATTGCTCCATTTAGTGGCAAATTCAGAAGAAGTTCCGAAAAGTCCGCCACCCGTATATTGATGTCCGTCAGACCTCCAATAATCAGCTGTGGAGGATCATGAAAAAAGACTAAATTCCCAATGTGTGCAAGGATTTCCAGAGACGGTTAGAGGCTGTCATTGAGCCTGATGGTGGCCAGATTCATATTTAATGTGCATTAAGATATTATAAAATTAAAGTTTTCTATATGCAACATAATCCTGATCAACTATGAGTATTTTAATTACTCTTTAGGGGCAGGCCTCATTACTTTCTCTACACCCTTTATAATAAAAAGTTTGTTGTATTTGTAAGGAAAAAACATCATATCTATTTGTGAAGGACAAAACAATTGCTCTCAAGTTTTCTCTATGAATTGGCTCACCAAATTTCAACTTATTTCCAGTAACAGCTTTAACAATCCAGAGACAGAAGTACATTGCCACATTTTCACCACTTCTTCGCCTTTAATTTGTCGACAAGTCAAACAAAATGGTTGCCTTTAAAGTATAACATTTCCCACTTAATTTATTTTCAATGTTCCTTGAATTGGTCTGATAGAGTTGATCTGATTAAGTACAGGCAAACATTTTAGAATTACGTTTACACCATCTGACGGGAGAATCTTCTTTGAAGTACATACAAATAAGGTAATATTTCCTACCCTAGAAACAACCAGGGTGCGAACCTATGCACATTGAGTTCAAGAAAATAATTTTCCTTAGTGTGTTGTCCACTAAGCTACCTACGTCTCTTGAAAACTTTATTAAAAAAAAGTAGCAAAACGAAGATCAAGTGATCAATATTTGTACAAGGTAGTCGTCGTACAGACACTTTTTTTTTTTTGGTCCGCTAGAAGCCTTGAATATTATTCCATAGCTAACTACGCAGCCTCCATGAATACACTCTTTAATATGAACTAACAAAGTTATGTCTGCGAAGGGTCGAAATAGTTGTGTATGGCAAAAGGAACAGTTGTATGTGGCATAAGGGAAAATGAAAATAATGATAGAGTAGCGCCCTCTGTGGTATCACAAAAAGTGACATCTTGCGTTGGAAAAATATATCACTAGGTCCATGTACATATATTCTCAAGAAAACTTGTTTAGTGACTTTGTTTTAAAGCTTTACTTCGCTTTACTTCTTGACTTTACATTATTCTCTTTTTAAATAGTTCCTTATTCAGTTATTTCTTTCAGCTTCATGTTGTGATCTTATTTTTTTTTTCTATATGAATAATTATTATAAAATAATAATAATCCGATATTTAACACGATGAACTACGCCTAAAAATTTCAACAAGATGTACTTAAATATAAAGAGATTATTATTTCATTTTATTAATAATGAAGCACATTATATCAAATAAGGGAGCCAGGAACAAAAACAAACATGCAAATAAAATTTGAAAGGTTTAAAGGTGTGTTTCAGACAACATAATCATCCACGCTTTTTGTAGTACAAGCTTCTTCTCTCCCCCCTTTCATTTTTACTACAATGTTCATGCTTATCAAAAAACTATAGTAGTGATGTTGTAACACCTCTTTTTAGGACTATAAGTTGTCATGGGCAAAGAAAAAAAATGAATAATGGATAGGGGAGACTGTGTACATTTGAAACATTTTTTTTTTGTATTTCAACAACTTTTTTACCTTAGACTTGTTCAACTTTAACAAAACATACCTCTACACATATTCACCATAGTTTGAATTTATTTTTTGTTGGTTATAGCAGTCAATTGTTTCTCCACAAGTTGTAATGTGTTGTGACTGTTCCATCGGCACCGTATTGTATTTTTAAGTGGGGGCCAAATTATATAATGGTGATGTCATAAGTTTTTCAAAAAAAAATGATTTTAAATTTCAATTATTAATTTGACAATTTTTTTTATGTTTAGGGAAAAAAATTTGATAAATTAAATTGAAATTTTCTAGAAAAAAGCCAAAAATCCTTAATTTGAGGGAGGCTACAGCCCCTCAAGCCCTACCCCTGCGGATGACCCTGAGTATATCAATATCGATGCTCAATTCTTTTACCTACATATGTAACACTGAGTACATCTAAAATAGTAATTAGAATAACTAATTATCAAATCAAAATAAAAGTTTGTATTTATGTATACAGAGCAAATCTTTGATGTGCATACTTAAAGATTAATTGAAGTAAATATATACTCATTAATGATGTATAAAATATGCCCTTAACACGAATGAAATTTTTTCTAGTTGGTATTATGAAAAATAATTTTTCTTCTTCTAACCCTGTTATATTTATTTTTCATTCCTGACGAGAGAACGTCTAATTATAAAGTGTAACCATGAGGGTGTGAGTTTATGGACAGTAGGAAGTAAAACTGAGAAGTTGTTGTGGAGTTAAAAGTGTAAGTCCTTGTGGGACTCGGAGTAGCATTAGGGATCGACATCGTAGTATTTTCTGCATGCATTCAAATAATCTGAAGCCCCGGTATATTAAAAAAGAAATCGAAATTCAACGTTGTCACTAAACATTAGTCGTATCTAGCAATGATATACGCAGGAATTACAGCAATGTGGATTTCAATACTAATCCGAGTCCAACAAGGACTTAAAATTATGCCTTGCCACAAATCCTCAAAGTTATTCTTCGACTTTCACGCACTTTTGATTATTTTTTTTCTAATTCTTCTTTCTTCAAGAATAAAAGAACAATAATTAATGATGAAAATCGTGTTATTTTGACCATGGTAAAAAACAACCGAAAATCAACAGGGTACCCCTGATAATCTGAAGAATTCTTTGAAGGAGAGTAGCTTAGCTGTCATGACATAAACAAGGATATTGGTAAGAATTACTCTGATATCGATCCTCAATTTTATTCTGAGTACAACAAGGACTTACAATTAGAACTCTGCATCAAATCCTCAAGGTTCCTCCGTCCATTATGAGCACACAAGAATGTCAAATCAGGGTTTGAATATAATTTAATATAAAACTTGGTTTTGGAGGCCCCTAAATGGCCGACATCAACAATGCTAACGTCACATGAAATGCTCTATTGAAAAGGTAGAGGAAGCTCCTTATTATTATTAAACAAAACCGAGTTTCTATCTGAAAATTTTAATTTAGGATAAGAAAATTCATCCTTCAAATTACTTATTCCAAGTCTACGGACCAGCTAAAAAATACACACGACTTATTTTACTAATAATTTGGCAGCTTTGATTAAAAAAATATTTTCAAGTTGTAATTACAATTTGAGTGCGATCATCAAAATTTGGATTTTTTAGTCCCTGCTTATATCCTTATTATATACAGAGTTGGATCTGTGTATTTTCTTCCTCTTATAGCTGCTTGAAGCTAATCTAATAAAACGTCATAAACTGCTCTAACCCATTCTTCTATAAAAAATTATTCAATTTGTCAAGATTATAATGTGATATTTTTTCTATTTATACATACAGCAGGTCATATTTTATACAAATATTCAATTACATAATTATACTAGAAACTTATTAACATTCCATAAAACTAATATTCTAACGTGATTCTCCTAATTAATATAGTTTTTATGCATTCCTCTTTCCGTTGCATGCTATTTTGATTCATCTTCTGTATGAAATCTTTTGTATTTTTGCAAGTAATAGGAGATTTAATTACATAATTGAAGCACTAGCAAAATTATTAGTATCATTATTTCTCACACAATATTTTCTTTTGTCCAACTTAACCAGGTATGGATAAAACAAGAAAAAAGTTGTTTGCTCACAGTTAATTGATGATTCATGATTTTTAATCTATTACTTTTCTCTTAGTCAATGAAGTGAAACCTACCTTAAAGTACTGTTCCAACAACTAAAATAGGCAACAAGATATGTACGTGCCTATAAGTTATATGAAATCTTTTTTTTTTTTTTTGATTAATGGTTCTAGTACCAAATATATATGTATGCATATTGTAAATAATTTCTAATTTCTCTTTTGAGCCAATTTTCTGTATCCATCGTGTTTCTATGCTCTAAGCTATGTATAGTTCATGTTTCCCCACAGACACTCTTCTCCTCCTTCACATTTTAACAGGAATCTCTATTCTTCAAATGAGTTCAAATTGCAATGTCTAATATAGGTAAAAATTGAGATGGAATTTGTGTAAGAGTGCGAGAAGAAGGCGGGAGCGAGACATATTATATTACTCGATTAAGAACCTTGTTAATATCTGCTGCCTGTTATATGATTTTAGGTGATCAAATGAGTTATTGGGCGAGGAGAACCTTTTCATTTAAATAGTATTATTGGAGAGAAAATAGTATAATTATATATAAATTCATATATATTTATTTTATTATCCATTTTTAAATCAATTTACACCAAAGATAGGAGATAATTCTTCTTTTAGAAGGACATGTTGACACCCCTACGACTTCTTAAATAATGAATAAAAAAGAATCAAGCATTTTCTTAGTCTATAATTAGTTTTTTGTTAGACGAATTCCTTCTTTAGCTATAAGTACGTGACCAATTTTATTACGTCATAAGTCTTATAAGGTCGTTTAAACAGGTGCTTCGTTTTTGAAACAAGTACTGACAAATGAAGGGCAATGCCCAAGATAAAAATATTTTTGACTATAGATGAAACATTAAAAGACATGTAAGGGTTTACATAATCACATGTGACTTTTTTGATGCATTTAGTGTATGGGTGCATAGATCCTATTCCAAATATTGTCGTTCAAAATAAGTCAGATTTACTGCCATAGTCAAATATTATCAAGTACCAAGCTGTTTCTTGTTTTTATTTTGTTTATTTCAACTATGGAGGGAAGGGATTGTACCTACATTGCCCCAAGTTCTTAGGTGTAAACAAACGGACAAACTTTGTTTTAACTATATAGGAGATACCTTCCATGAATTCTAAGTGTTGCTCTCCATTTTTCATGTGAACACTCATACATTGTTACTCAATACAATATAATATTAATAACTGCTAAATAATTTTATTTCAAGAGACTAAATCACTACAAAACGTACGCAAGATTTCATTCATTCTTATGTTATTTTACATTTTTATACCACTCTATGCTCACGGTTTGTTTTAAATGACTTGCACACTCGATTGTATTGTTATTTTTTAGATCAAGTATCTCACTTAATTATGACTTTAGGTTTCGTACCCAAACATAAATCCATACTGCCACACAAAGATGTAGAATTGAGGATTACTTTTAATCTACCCATGCATAGTAGACATGTTTCGTATAAAGAGGGAACAAGCTTGGTCCCCAAATATTTTTGATAGAATGTAAAAATAGGACTTCTCCCTACATATACATAGAAGATGTAATAAGTAACTTATTTCTCAAATAATTAATATTACCCAAGACTACTCAATAACGACGAGTGAATGATTCATTATATAATTATTTTTTATTATTATTAAAAGTAGCTAGGAATAGGTATATTAATATACATTGCATATATAGGCCTACCCCCCCCTTTGGGTGTGGCACTTTCAACTTTTCTCCCCTCAAATAAACCCCTCCCCTATATAAACACATCTTGGGTTTCTTAAAAAGACTCTCTTCATAGGAGTTTTGCTTACAATGCAAATAATATGCAGAACATATTTACTCTGAAACGGAGTTGAACGGAGATTAAGTTTTTGCCTCTGTTTCTTTGTTTTTATTTTGTAAGTCACCAGGATTCGGGCAAAAAGTTACAGATCCATTTTGATCAAACTTGGTAGGAAAATTATATATGGTCTCATTAATAGCCATTAAATTTTAGAGGTCAGAGCTAAATAATACAAAACGTAAAAAATACATAAGCTTCCATAACTTTGGAAATAGTTGAGATACATTTCTTAATTTGATTTTAAGCTGAAGTTTTGTTGTGTACCGAGTGCCCCTTCTAGATTTCTTGGTTTTACTAATAAAGTTTATGGTAAGATTTTCCATACCAAGCAGCTTATTTCCTGCTTATTGCAGGAATATGTGAAGAGCATAAATGTGAATTAGATTGATTATATATATATATGTTTGAGATTAATCACATTGTTAATATTATTAATGTGATTTTTTATTCATGGTTTGACTTTTCTTACAAAACAAAAAGAGAAAAAAAGCTTAAACTCATTTGGTAGTTGACCAATTTTTCCCAACAAAAAATATTATTTAATAATTATTTATAAGAAGTGTTCACAACGTCACAAGAACTCCTTCTAATTCAACCAATCAACCTTCAGAACAAAGATGATGGGAAAACAAGCAGACAACTCAACAGCCGACAAACAAATACTAATATGAAGTAAAATTAAAAGCTACTTTTATCTCGATAATTAATTAATATTAATGCTGTTTCTCATTTATGAAGTAAACACTTTGTTGATAAAAAAAAAAAAATTGATCTTTTACAAATTGGGCTCCAATTACAATGACTCTTGACAAAGATTATTTCATCCATACAACTTGCTAAGGGCAGTAGATACATTGTTGAGAAGTAAATGGTCAGTTTACATGATGTTACATAAATAGATATTGGACACAAGACATTTTATGTATTTATATGTAGTAATACATTGTGTTTTTTGACAAAAAATGACCTTCGAGTGTAACAAAGTTAGCGAATCTCTCAATTTAATCAATTACGTACCTTTGAAACATTTATGGCAACAAAGATGGTTATAATAGCTGTGCTTTTATGTACAATGACGACTGTGAGCTTGTAAATAACTTTATAAGTGTTTCAAATCCATGGCTTGATTTAAAACACTTTGTTTGCTTTGTTATAGGTAAATACTATGTTACAATCTTTGTGATTCATGGATGCTAAAATTCGAATGAAATTAATAATATCCCTAGGCACTATTCATATTTGTAGGTTTTTTAATATGAAATAATTAATTTATCTACTGCTTTATTTGAAAAATCCATTATGTCAAAATGTATAAAATAAAAAATTCATTCAGCTCCTCGTATGTTTAGTTATATTGTATTCGAATATTACTTTAACGCAAAAAAAAAACTTGAATGATCTATATTCGAGAATTGTACGAAAATTACTCGAACTAGCCCGATACATTGTGTTGAAAAAATCGAATAAAGACTAATTCGAATGGTTTTAGTTGAGATTAATAGTTGTTTCTATAAAATATTTATATAAAATGGCTAAAAACGATGTAGTGAGTTCAAATATTTTCGAAACTAGCCATTCGCAGTCTGTTCTCTTAGTAGGGCCTTTCCTCTTGGAGCATTTATTCAAAGAATTGACAATGGATATCCAATGATTGAGATGATTTGTATGACCATGAATGGATAGCTATAGATGTAGCTTATTTTGTACACAAATAAGAAACAAATATAATATGGAATTGCAATTAATACTTTAAAACAACCAATCTATTACTCTTGATAAATATCAAAGGGACGACCCGGACATTGGATGATTAAAAAAGATTTGTGTGTGGTTTTATAATATTGGATGAATAATAATTTGGTGGAAGTAACTTGTATTAAGTATATTACATCTTGCTATTTACACTTAGAGTACTAGTAAAATGACCTAATTTAAATAATTAATTTGTTCTTCAAATATTACTTAAACTCTTTCGCCAAATTATATTTTCTCTATTTTCATGTTTTTCTTAGTTCTAGGACACTTTGCTCAAATCCACTTTGAGTAATGCCCACCCTGCCGAATGACAACTTTACTAAATTGACACTTTGCATATATATATTACTAATAAATATATTTTATGATGAATCATGTTGCCTTCATATGTAGTTATCTATTATATAATCCCAATGACAATCACATCTTGATAATGATAAGGTCACAGACAACCTAGGAATAGTGGAGCATCAATCAGGACTTGGCCAGGTATATAGGTGTTCCGACAGATTCCATATATACGATTGATTCATTCGTATTCTACATTGAATCTCAATCATTGATTGATTTATTGACTTTTCTCTTCTTTAGAGATTTCTTCTCTCTCTAATTTATTTGTTTAATTAATTATTGGACAGGATTCGTGATTTTTATTATAGCAGCGGTTTGAGCCACTGTTGAAGGATCTTTAGAGCAAAATGAACCAAATATTAATTCTTTAAAACTTAATCCTAGCAACTCATTGCAAATTGTTAATTTTTTTTATCTTTTAAAGTTGGTGTAACATGAATGGGAAACCTAATTTCATGGTATTCCAGCATGAATAATCAACAAATATATTTATTATTTTTTCAGCCATGTGTCCATTTTGCAAATTGTATCTTCGACAGAGTGTTTATCTAATTGATCATTCGGCAAAGTCTCTTTCGGCAAACTGTTTGTGCAAGGTTTTTTGTACTTCTTAATATAAGTGTTTAGTTATTTGAATTTAAAAAAATAGGGTTTTCTTCATTTTTATTGAGCTAGTCGATATAAATTTATAATTTGTTAATTTTCGAAAAACAAAATATCTGTCTCATTTTTGGGTTTTATAATATACTGTAGTATATCAGTGGTCTCCAAAATACGACCAGTGGGCCAAATATGGGCCCAAAATGTTAAATTTGACATAAAACCCATAAATAAATTCATTATGACCCTTATGTAGAAAATTTTTAATGGCGGAAAATATAAAACAAATGACTGCAGTCTATCTGAACTAAATCTTGAACTTAGATTTTATCAATATTTTTCTTTGTCTGATGCCTTTACTTGAAAACTTGACTCAATCCTGAAAAATTCGAACTCCAATCGATGTAATGTTTAATTACTTATACTTTTTAGGACATTGACGTTCCGTCTCATCATCCCTGGCAATCCCACAGGCAGTGGGCGGCCATTGACTTTTGAGGATCCTGGATAATTGAAATCATAAGTTATATTTGTAGATCACTTTATCAAGGGTTGACGTTGCTGTGACACAGTCTGAGAGTTGGAACCTTGCTCCGTGTTCTTTATGTACCTCTGTCTTAACGATTTTTACAGCGGGGAGTACGCATATATTAGTATAATATTAAAAAATGAAGTGATGTTTCCAATTTCCTTTCACACGAATGCAATAAGTATCTTTTATAATCTACCTTGATTTACTCGTGAAGATAGATGACATGGGGACTCTATAATATATTATTCGTAATCAATTAAGACTATAAAGAGGATAACCTTTTATATTTAAAATAGTATTAGTGTAGGTAAAATATTGTAATTACATTTTTGTCCAATGGGTGGAAGAACGATATTATCATTGGATAGTCCAAAGGGAGTTATTACTCTCTATAATATTCATCCATTCTCCTTGATGTTCTGAAGAACTACTTAGGCTGCATGATAATTCCATTTTAAAATAATTCCATTTTAAAATAAGTATCCTGTAAGTTTAGTAAAATTATAGTTGAGAGATAATGTCCAAATATTGTAAGTACTTCTGATCCTCATCAAGCAATTAAATTTCAACGCTTTCCACACCACTTTAATGGTTCGTTAGTTATAACACAAATCCAAAATACTAATGTTTAGTATATGAATATATATATTCAATTATGTTTTAAAATTAGGTTTAGTCAATTGAGCAATGTTCTTTGATTAATAATCTTTATAATACTATACTATTCCATTTTGAGAAGTCCTTTAAAGTAAGTCAAAGTTTTATGCATTTTGAAAGTACAATGTATACTCAATATCTGTTTTTAAATGAATCATTGCGTGTACTAAAAATATACAGAATAAATACTAAGTACATATTGTATATGTCTCTTAAGATTTGCTTTTTGATTGATATGCATTCTGATATACACACATTCTAATAAATTTGAAAATAATCTTTTGTTTCGAACACACTTTTCAATTTATCGCAATTAGTCAGCAAACCTTTCTTATGACTTGCATAATGCTTCAAGTGCATATATAAATGTTTATGAGGCTACCACTTTGTGGATCTAGTTTAAAATCATGGTATAAAAGGAATCCGTCATATACTAGGACCCCCTACCAAGATTGATAACTGATATATTAGATTTTGAATATAATTGTTCGCTTAATATAGTTTTAATCTTATTGCATCAGAAATCATTTTCGGACAGTTCAAAAATTCATGTTTGAATGTATTGCAGTTAGAGTTGTATGAAATATGACCTTCCGTTATGTAAAATTAAAAGAAGGGAGGACCTGGTTTTTTATAGACAGTAAAAGGTCAAGTCTGACTACGATTATGCTACAAAAATGTCAAACTTACCAAAGGAAATGTCAAATTGCACCTGGCAACACTTAGTGTAGCCTAGGCCAGAAATATATATAGCAACCTACGTAATAAAATTTGGCAATAGAGAGATAGATTTTTGATAGATAGTAAGATTTAAGTCCCTTTATTTGTTTTTTTTTGACATCAAATAGTTCATTATTTTCACATAATATTAATGAAAAAGGGTTTTGATTCTTATAAAACATGGTTGTTTCAGCCTCCAAATGGCCAATATCAACAATGCTCACGTCACATCAAAACATTATATACAGACATACACAGTGGAGATTTTAAATCAGGAACAAGTTTATTCATCAAGATCTTAGCAACCCTCAGATCTTTGATTATGAAAGTATGCTCATCAGATTCAGCCTAGAAAACTATATAATTAAAAATATAAATCCTTGATATGCCTTCCGAATATGAACGCCGTAAGGCTATTATTAAATGCCCTCGCATTGGGTGCATGCCCAAAGACTCTCATAAATCCGTAAAAAATGATGTTAGATAACTTAAATTGATTAAAGATCTGACGTCATGCTAGAATTTTAAATTGGTGCGGTTTGTCTAAATCCTAGCTTGCCAAATATAAACCCTTAAGAATACTATGTGTCTTGGATAGACAGACCAAAAAATGTGCACATAACACTGTTGACTACTTGGGGGCCGCTATTCCCATATCAGTGCCAAAGACAAAGACATGGAGTTTCTCATCAAAGCCTATGCCAGATTCATGGCTATGTTGGAGACTGGGGTTGTATCTGGATGGGATGGGCTTGAGGGAAATAAATTGTATTAAACATTATCCTTAAATTTTCCTGATTTAAAATCCCCAGCCCGTATATATATTATATCATTCTTAATAAATCGTCATGTTTTAATGAACATTGCTTTTATTCTTAGAAAACTTGGTTGTTAAAGTCCCCGGGATGACTGACGTTGTCTCAAAACGCTTTATAATTTAAAAAATCAAAAGCTTGCAAATTGTCAAGATTGAGCAAAGGCCTTTTTCTTCCTTTTTCAAAGATTCCGACAAGATTTAAACATTTGAACTCCAATATTACATAATCTACTCAGCCTATTTATGCATTTCCTGTTTTATGCTAGGATTACTTCATGAACAAAGAAAAACTAATGCAATTAATGGTCTTCATTTGTACATAATATGTGTCCCATGAACACAAAAGCAAGTGTAAATGATTTTTCCCAAAATTAAGCGTGGAGCACATTTGTTCAAAATTTGCCCAAAATTGATTGTCACAATAAAATAATTTTAATTGAAAGGGGCCGAATCGGGGCCAATATAAGACCATTAAATCAAATGAAGATTTTACATTATAGTTAAAGTTATTTGGTATCTTACCACAAATTTAAATAGTAAGTCTTTAATTGACTCAAATATGTCTATGAAAAATTAGAAAATTTTATGAAGTTAATACATCAATTGGGATTTTTCCTGTTTTTGACTTTTGTTCAATATTATTTTTATGTTGATGCACCACATTTAAAAGTTAATTGCCTGATAGCAATAATCCCTCACTTGCTAGTTACTACTTCTATGTAGTAAGTTGTTACTTACGGAAAGAACACACCTAGGTTTATGTCATCATTATTTTTTATGTAATATTTAATATTATTTCCAACATAATTTTGTACCAACATTATACATAGTTATATTTTTAACTAAGTAAGTAAAGTTATTTACCAATTCTGTTCATTTTTATGCCACTAAGAAAAGTAAGGAAGTCTTCATCCTTTAACATGTATGTATGTACTTAATCATTTTAATCATATTAATACATAGCTAGTTGTTGAAATCGATCCTGTTCTACTCATGTACGTACATACCTACATGTATATTGTGTAACTATGAGTCGTAAGATCTATGTATACATTCTTAATTATTATGATTATCTTATAAAGGTGACGGTTGATTCCCTTTAATTTAATTATCTTAGACGTGTAGGTATCAGGAGGAAACTTGAAACTTATACATTTAGAAAAAAAAGCGTGCCATTCCTTAATTATACATTTAAAATTTTGGAATTCTTCCCAGATCCTTAGCAACAGCTTCAATTTTGTATTGCAGGAGGATTTGTTGATGTGTCGCTCAACTGTGTCTCATACAAAGAAGCTTGAGCTCCGGTGAGCTTGAAGGCCAACCACTGGCTCTAACAAAGTTTTAAGAAAATCTGACGACTAGGCCCACGTTTTCTTTGCAGTGTGGCATTGAGCAAAGTTTTGAATCACCTCTGCACTCTTCAAGTTCCTTCCTGACCCTCCAAAAAAAGAACCTGTCCGGGTTGAAGAATTTTTCAATCTCAAAATTGTCTCGTCTGGAACGGATCGTAACAAGGACACTCTGTATTTTCCAAGATTATAGAATAAATACTTTGTTGATTGATGTCATTTTTTTAAAATGACGCCAAAGACGTCAAAACAACAAACAACTTCCAGCGTACATATGCACATCTATTGTAAGCGTTCAAGTTTTGTTGATAAACTGTATATTCAGATATTGTTCTTCTCTTCAAAAGTTAAAAAATAATTATAACAGCTTTTTTTTGGTAGATAATACGTTCTTCAGATTACTAACTTGTTAGTGTTAAGGTCATATTGTAAACAGCCACTTTTTGTAAAGGGTATGTAAAGGATTCTAAGCATAGATATATGCTTGTTTAAATTTCCCTATATTACATGCAGTCACAATGATCATTCAACAAATAATAAAATAGGCATCAAATAATACAGTTTACTATCCCCCCTCCCCCTCCCTCAAAAAAAAAAAAAAAAGAAGTAATAATAAGTCAATTCAAATTAAAAAAGTAATTGACAATAAATTTAAATATAATATTAATACTATGGATCGGTTGTTGTCTTTTTAAATACAAAGATGTAATTTTTAAGAAACATAACATTAGTTTTTATCTTAATTGAAACATCATTTTTGGTCATTTTACTACCTTTTTTCTTGTAACTCAATTTTTATATCACAAAGTGATATAAAAATTTAACTTTGAAGGTTTCTGCATTGTATTAATGATCAAATCTTTTATTCAATGTCTTTAGTTTACTCAAGTAGAATAAATTATATAAAAATACCTATATATATATTTTACCAGTGGTTTATGTAAATATCATTTCATGATACTAGTGATGTCCCGAATTGAAGACCCAAACCTTTTCACGAACTTCAAAACTAAGAAAAGTAGGCTACACGCGAACTTGTTAATAAACTAAGTAAAATAACTGGTTCTTGCAAAACGAATCATTAATTTGTACTAACTAACCAAAAAGAATGAAGCGTCATCTATAGGGAGTAACATTTGGGGCATTTTTAAAAAGAAAACAAGATGATAACCCTTACCATTTGAATAATGTTTTGGAGGAGAGCCGCTTAGCTGTCATGACGTTTGATTAAATTAGATACACAGTATTTACAGGAGAAAGGAAGTACATAAAAGTCCCACTCTGTATTAAGCAAGGACAAAGGTATGGGTTACTCCGTATTTGATCCTTAATTCTACTTGGAGTCCAACAGTTACCAGTTACCTGGTTACACTTTATACTGAGATATTATCTGCTCAAGAATGAAATAATAATGATAATAATAGCTATAGGAAATAAATAAAAAACTATTCATGTTGCCTACAAGAACAAAACTCATTAGATCAGCTTGAAGCAGCTGTGACGAGATGTGAGAGCGAAGGATATAAGGACGAATTACTCTGATATCGATCTTCAATTCACAAAGAGTTACAATAGGAACTCTGCAACAAATCCTCAGGGTTACGCTCCGTCTTTTATGAGCACATACATATGTTTTTTACATAATTATATTAAGTAAAAAAGGATGTGTACTCCTCGGGATTTTGCTAATAATGATTAGTAGCTTTAAAAAAAAAAATTCAATTCAGTTTGCCAACTCAAAAAAATAAAAAAAAACAGGTGAGCTAAAAAATGCCAACGATTAGTATAACTGGTCATCAATCATCATTTATATATTGTGTCCTCTTGGTGACCACTTAACTTGACAATAATAATAACAATTCCTGCACGTCCCTAGTATTACTTGGCTACTATTTCTACAGAAAATGTGGTAAGAAAGAAAGGGATCGACAGCTTAATCGAGTAATCAAAGTCGGAGCCGGATCGGAACTGTTAAAATTTAGATGACTTTACTTTAAGAAACAGGAATCCATTGAACAAAGAACCTCATCGAACCCGGAACTGCAATTTAAGGAACTGTTACATCACTAGAAGATACAAACACGGATTCAAAAATATGCAATGAAAGACTTAAATACAAAGATTTAAAATTACGAATGTACTTAGTTGCAATGCTTTAGGGATTATTCAAACGATACTACTGGTATGTAAAGATTTCAAACGTCTTATGCCATGTAAAGATTTCAAACTTCTTATGCCATGTCTTAGTTAACATACCATTCCACCGGGTATTTTACAACTGCAACAAATCCATGAAACTTAATGTATCATGCAAATCTATCTGAATCAGGAGTTCAATCACCCAACTCCAAAAGATGATACTGTTACATAAATCTTGTGTCATTTCATAATCGGATTAGAATCAAGATCATGAGAATGTCCACTCATTAATCAACTCTTTTCATTTCACTGAAATCTATAGTTTCACCTGTTAATACTGATTAAAAACTCATTTCCAGTTCATCAACTAAATCATAAATGTTAACAAAATAGTTATTATTACAGATATGTACAGCTATGTTTTGACCGATGATTTAATTTTTCAAATATAGCAACGTATTGTAATATGAGAATGTTGTGACGTATTGATCAACTCTTGGAGACATAATTAAGTCTACATCGATGAATGTTTCTGCACTTTCGTGGCTTTGTTTCTTAGAAATTTCATATAGATTAAATCCAATATCTACAGTTCATATTACATTATGTGCTCTATATTAACTGGGCTCTTACACGTCCAAAATTAAAGAATTTTTGCTTTTTACTACAAAATAAAATATTTGAAATGATATTTTTTTATAAATAAAATTTTTTTGTGAACAGTTGCGGATTTTTGAAATTTTTCTAAAAATTTAATTTTTTGCAAATGGTTGTAGATTTTAAATTATTTTTCGAAAAAATTATCTTTTGAGAATAGCTATAGATGATGAATTTTTTTTTGGGAAAAATTCAATTTGAATGTTAATTTTTAATTTTGTTTTCAAAAAAATTAATTTTTGGATTTTTTACAAAAAAATTCTATAAACTAAGCTCCCCCCTCCCCTCTAAAAAATATATATATATGTATAAACCTGCAGATGCTCTGATTTTAGAACCTTTATTTGATTAAATAAACATATTTGACCCCTTTTAAATAAAATCTATCAATTATTCATTTGGTCAATTAGGACTACTTTAATTGCAATTTTGAGAAAAATCCTTCCATCTTTTATTTGTATTGACCAACCACATATACACAAGTTTTATTCATTTTAAAAGCTATACATTTAGCGTAAAATCAACTGAAAGTGTTGTTTTTGTGATTTGGGTATTGCCCGAATTACCACTGCTAATCATTAAAAACTATTCCATTATAAATCGATTGAGTAAATTTGAAATTCTTTTATATAAATATTAGCAAATATTGAAATACTTTAATTATGCTATTTTTTGAAAATTTATGTTCAATCATTTTATTTTTAGAAATATTTCCTCAAAATGTTAGTTTGAAGCAAAAACAGAGTAAGAACAAGTTATCAAACCATGATTCAACTCATCAAAACGTGAGTTTTTACACACAACATAGCCATTGTGTGAAAAAATTAGATGCAAAACGAAAACATTTAATAACACATTCAAGGCTTTTTATGCTAAAAAATATAAATGTACAGTATACATACATATACGGAAATCAATTCACGACCCAAGGAAGAGTATTCATCTAAATAATAATTAATAATCATCATGTTTTTAGTTAATTTTTCATTAATTTGCATCATGTGTGTTCCGTCATGTTTCCATGTCAGTAAGGATAGTCATTTGTTTGAGTCATAATCCTTTTAAATATTATATACACTCACCATCAAAAAGTTTTGATCCATTTGAGTGAATTTGACAAGGGAGCTTTGAGTTAATCTCTCAGATTGAAAAAAAAAAAAAAGGAAATATCTAATATTCACTCATTCCTTCACTCATCATTACCTTTGTAGTTTGAAGGTTGATTATGGTGTTGCTTGATTGAATTTATTTTGTACCGGTATTTATTGATTATCCTCTTTTTTGTGATTTCCATAGAACGAGTGCTGAATTTATTAATTTATCCATTTTGTAATTCTAATTTATGTAACGTGGGAATTAGATATGGGCTGATATCATGGAATTCTATAGACCTTAAGTAATCATGCGCACTTATTATTCCCTTATGAGGGAAATATAAAAGTGATGGGACGATTTACAGAAAAAAATCCCAATGTCAATTCCAATGAGATTCTAGTAATAATTCACGAGAGCATTGCCAATTCTTTTAATATTTTAAATAATAGTTACAAAATACTATTTTGCTATAAATTTCTAAGAATTACAATTGATAAAAGGAATCGTTTTCCTTTATTTTATGAATATATTAATGACATTAAATAAAGGGAAGGCGATTCCTCTGCCCAACGAGCTTTTCCCAAGGCGAATTTTCCCAGGGCGAGTAACCCCACGGCAAACTTTCCAAACGGAAATTTTGAAAAGGTGAGCTTTTCTAAATCCCTTTGTAAAATTTATTCTTCGAAAATAGCATTGTTTGTACCAACTGTATGTGTTTAAAACACTTGTTCACATTCAGTTTATGTTCAGTTTTCACAGTTTTTGAGCATTTTTGATCATAAATTATTTTATTACAATATTTATGAATTATAAGTATCATTTAACAACTTTCCATGGACCTTTTTTATGTCTTAATGGATATAATTAATATTCTTTTTGTTTCATAACTTAGAAAAATACCAGTAATGAATAAGAATCGGAGTCGCAAATTAAACATTATTTTCCTAACGCTGATGCCGATTCCAGAAAAAACATCCCATTCTCCGATTTAGGGGTTAAAAAAAAAAAAAAAGAGTAGACGTCTTTTTTATAAGCTGTTGCATGAAGGCTAATATCAAAATATTTCCCCTACTCTGATCTGATATTGTGCTAATTATTAAACATACTCGTATTCCTGGAAGATTTTGTTTCGCTTTTTCTCAATTGGCATGTCTTGTATGCCAACATATTTATTTCTTAAGGCATATCATTAGAAAAACCTGAAATAGCCAGGCTGAATTTTTATTCCCAGATGAGGGGAATATAAAAGAAGGGATTCGTTGAAAAAAAAGGAAAAATGAATAAATAATAATCAACGTCATTTTTAACCCATGCCTTCAAGAGAGGAAATAAAGAAAAAACCAACTAAGCTGCCTGCATGATTATTCCAATGGTCTAGAATTCCATATCTAGAGATACATTTCAGTCTAAAATGGGTGCAAAACCTTGGCCTAAAATCAAATTGAGTTATGTTAATACGCCAATTCAACCGATGTAGTTAGCATGTTCCTCATAAGGATCGGTCCTAAGACTGAAAAAATTAATCAGAACCAGATTGACAGGACAATAGTCCTTTCTTTTTTTTAAAGAATAAACCAAAACTTCTGTCTACCAAAATATCTCACTATTTATTATGTGCCAGACACAAATATATACTAAATTTATGATATACGTTCATATTTTTATAATGTGACATATAAATAGTCCATTATATTTGTAAGGATCAGATATTTTTTGCAATTATCCTCCTTTTATCGTCCTAATCAAATCAAAACGAAATTAACATGTCAAATCTATCTAGTCATTTCATATGGATTTATTTAATTTAGCATTAAGTAGTATTCTAAACATATGTCAAGTCTTATATATTTTTTTAAATTATTAATGAATTTTCTTAAAGATATTTTGGAGTTTGTCTATATTAGTCCATTTTTCAACTATGAAAGAATGATAAATAGGTATAATCTTAGCTCATCCCACAAATTTGAATAATAAAATGTTAGTTGACTTAAATATGCCTATTAAATATTGTTCTGTGCGCATAATTGAAATTTTTATTTTTCCTGGTTTTTGTTGAAGATTGTTTTTATGTTAACATGCTTAATATAAACCATTGCTTGAAGTATTGTGATTAGGGTTAAAGGATTTTTGTTTTCAATACTAGTTTGTTCTGTTGTAAAGTTGATGCAGCACTCCCAAAATTTTACAAATTAATTTAAGCTGATACTTTTAATCTCTATAATATGTTCAAAGTATAAACTACTCTTTATTTTAAAGTACATTTCTGAATTAAATAATATTTTTTGCTATTTTAAAGTTTATCGTTACATATCCGTCACATTACTAAAAATTGCGGAAAAAAGTCGAAACGATCTTGTAAATTTTGTTTCTATTCAAAAGACTATGAAAAAGTAATAAATTATTTTTTTTCGAATATCAATAAGTAGTCTTGGATTTTACAAGGTTGAACAGTTTTTCCTCCTTTAATTGGTCAAATGGATGGTGTTTTACTGATTAAGTACAGGAATACTTTATTATTGATGAAAATAATATGATAATGGAAGGGGGAGGGGCTTTTTGTAGTTGCTACCGAAATATATATTATTTATTTTCCAAAGCTGTTATCATTATTGTTTTTATTGTTAAAGAGAGAACATATTAGTATAAAAGTAAGCAGCAGTTCGTAAAGGACGAAGTGTAACACTCAGTTTTTGTTCTGGGGTTCTTGGACTCGGTGTAGAATTGAGGATCAGCATCGTAGTATTTCCTGCGTATCTCATTGTTTAATACGGTTTCTTTTGGTTTTTTTTTCATCTCATAGCTGTTAAAAGCTATGAGATGAAACATCATGACAGTAAAACTGCTCATCTCAGAAATATTTTTCAAATATTTAGAGTAATCACATTGATATTTTTTTAGAACACTGGAAGGCCATATTTTTTTTCATTATAGTATTATAATTACTCCATCTGACCTAGGAATTGTCATTGCAGTCCATACATATAATCAATGACGCATGGAACATTTCCTACTGGGTTATAATAATATATTAAATCGAAAATAAACGTGGTAATCCTGACAATTTGAAGAATCTTTGGGAGGAGAGCTTTTATGATGTTTTATAAGATCAGCTACAAGCAGTCGTCAGTGGAAGGAAATAAACACAAATCCTACTTGGTATATACCAAGGAGATATAAATTAGAATAACTCCGATGTCGATCCTCAATTCTACACACAATCTAACAAGGATCTATAATTATAACTTCCAAGCAAACCATCATTGTGACTCTCCGTCTTTTATGTGAAAATCCTATTACTTTAAACTAGATGTTCCCTTCTCAGAAATCAAATAATAATGATAGAAGCTTTGGAAAATCAAACATCCTGTTCAGATTACTAACTAGAAAAAACCACTCTTGCTTTCTAGGACATGTTTTTTACAACTCTATACTAACATAAGTTTATTTTCTTTTATATAGGAGAGCGTCTAGCAAATCCACACACATTTAGTTTAAGAGAATAATATCTTTCAAGCACGTTGTCCATTGAGCTACGTCGCTCAATGGTAATGAGTTTAATCTAAGAAGGTATTACCTTAAAGGCTCATTTTTCAGTAACAATTCATCGAATTCAATTAGATAGGTAGTATTGATGAATGAGCAAAGATGTTAATGTGTAGTCGTCCAATAATAAAAATGATAAATATATTTACATACATGATTATCTTTATATAAATATATCATATATTTACATATACTAAAACTAGTTTTACAATATATATCAATATAATTTAAGGAAATATATATAAAATGCGATAGTAAACGGCATTCCCCGGAATAATTAGGCATATTTGAAGAGACAAACTTTGCCAAAAAAATATAGAAGATAAATACCAAACAAATCCTTGAGGTTACTCTCGTTTTTTCATGAGGACAATCACACGTAGTTATTCAATACATAGATGATAGATAGCGAAATATTGCAGTGTATTTAATAATAAGCTTGCAAATTGATTGCGGAGTTATAATTGTAAGTTCTTGTAGGACTCAGAGTAAAATTGAGGATCGACATCTGAGTAAATCTTGCTAGTATCCATATTTATTTCCTTCTCGTCCTCCTCCTTTCTAGCAGTTGATCTAAAAAAGAGTCTATCTAAAAAGGGGCATGCCAACTCCGCTGCTCTCCCCCAAATAAATTCTTCAAATTATCAGGGTTACCATGTTGATTTTCGGGGTTCTTTTTTTAACATCCCCAAAATACACGTGATTTTCATCACTAAATGAAAGATCTTCTATTCTGAAGAATGAAAGAATAATATTAATAGCGAAATAATAATAATATTATGTTATGAAACATTAACTTTAATTTGTATTAGAGATTGGAGGATTTATCGGGTATTTTTTTTCTGGATTCGGCATCAGGAAAATAATGTTTAATTTGCCATTCTTATTTATTACTTGTAATTTCCTATTTCTTACTTTTCAAGGTTATGAAAAAAAGTATCCCCTCCAAAATTAAGGAATTTTTGTTTTTAACAAGAAAATTTAATACTTGATTTTTTTTTTTTAGATATTTAATTTTTCCAATTTTTTTTCCAAAAAATTTTCTGTTGATAACTGCTCGAGATTTTTGAATTATTTTTCTAAAATATATTTCTAAAACAAAGTTCTCACTTTGTCTAAGTGCTGATCTTGTATAATGAGTTTTATGAAGGCGCAAGAACTTTGATGGCAAAAAGTACCTTGTCCATTAGTCTATTCACTTCTTTTGATAACAAATTGAGCTACCAATAATTAAACAGGGCGACAAAAAGAAACAAAAATAACTCAAATCCTTATATTTTTTTCCCACATTATTTTAATCTTTTTGTGAATTATAGTTAAATCTAAATCTTTGAAACAAATAAGTGTTTCGCCTGTTATCTTGAGGAGATATACAGTCGTAGATATATACCGGGACAACTGTTATTATTAAATCATCTCTATGCAAATTTTGAGAGGTTAAGATTAATTTTTTTACTTTGTTACAGATGAGTAATTTTGAGAACACATAAATATATGGCAATGCTAAGAAAAAGATTGTTCTAGTTGCAACCATGAGCACATAGTACAGGAAGAGGATTGAGATTGTAGTGCTCCTACGGGCGAGATTTTCCTAAAAGACCAACCGGGAGTAGACTAGGGCCTCGAGGAAGACGATTTGCAATGTATTCATGCTGTTGAAGGTCAAGGAGTATCTCAGACACTCTCTATGAGCAGGAAGGAGACCCTCCGTGTCCGTTAACCACCTGAAGTCGGTATTCTGAATTTTTCAATTGTTGACATCGCCACATAGATGAAAAAAGTGCCTATCAGTGGTGTTTAGGGCTTATAAAATATGTAGGAGGTAAGTCTTTGTGTCTTATTCCGCAGCCTCTCGTGACAAAACAGCAGAAAAAAGTATTTTATGATGAGAAGACATTGACTGTTGACCCTGTCTTCAAATAGGAAGAATAATCGAGTACGGACATTTGGGGATATAGCAGAGGAGCACCGACATATCTTCACCTATAAACACCCTGCTTCAGTGATGAGATGTTGGGCCTGGTTGCAATCAACGAGAAGGCTATGACTCCTATGGGGTTCCCTTTAGTATACAGCCTAAAGGCTGATGAATACGTCCAAACTCTGAACACCAAAGTTCTTCCATTGATGAAATCCAGCGTTGGCTAATCTCCTGGGTGTTCCAACACTAAAAGAAAATTCAAGAGTGGATTTAGGCCAACATGCACTTCTGGGTGAACAACTTCTGGCTGCTCCAGAGCCTAGACCTCAACCCCCTAAACTATTCTATCTAGATATACGTGGATCCCAATGACTGCAGGAGACAATACAACAACACGCACACTCTGAAGACCTCCGTCAACAAGGCTTGATCCTCCATGAGCGCCGAGTACATCCAGAGTGTCTGCGGTAGCTTCCGTAACCGCCTTGAGCTCCCAACGACTCTCAGGGCTGATACATTTACTAAAATATGTTCTTTGGGTTTCAAATAATAATTAATAAATTTGTTTCCTAATTCCTCTAGGATTCTGCCATGGATTTCAATACCTGGTGTATTGAAATGGGTAAATAATTACAGTTGTCCCGGTATTTTTAATATTTCACTTAAAGATACGACAGATTTTTTCATTTTCTCATTTCTCTTTCTTCCCTTCGAAGAATTTAATTTGGTAGTTTAGCTAAAATGATAAGTTAATGAAGGCTGCGTAATGTATTAATATTCAACACTCCTAGCGGATAAAAAAAGTTATCGCGTCGCTATTTATATTTGGACAAATATTGACCATGTGTTCTTCGTTGTACCACTTGGCTTATGGCTTTGGTTAAATCAATATTCCTATTTAATAAGACACTTTTGATAAATATTTATGTATGTTGTAAATCCTAAGCATTTTCTAGTATTCAGCTTTTTCGAGTTGGCAACTTGAACAGTGTCTTATTTAAATTTTATAAAGCTGGCATCATTATTCTTTATATATAGAGAACTAACTTCTAAGTATAAAGTGTAATCACGAGCTTATATGTTCTGAATGAACGGGAAAAATACTAAGGGTTTGTTGGGGAGTTATAGTCGGGTACATGTAAATTCCTGTTGCTGGACTAAGAGTATTGTTAAGAATCGAAAACGGAGTAATTCCTGCTTACGTGAGACTTGTTTATTTACTTCCTTTGCTCCCTTGCAGCTAATCAAATAAATTAATTTTCATGACTGCTTTGCACCTATCATCCAAAAATTCTTTAAATGGTCAGGGTTACCATATTAATTTTCTGTTTCTTTTGTTTACTTACTAAAAATTCTTACGATTCACAACCTTAAATAAGGTATTTTCTATTGAAAATAAAAGATTAATTATTTGCACTTCAAATGAGTTTATTTTACTTTAGAAATAGAGAAAAAAAGGATTTTGGACATGTATGTTCCTAGATTTGGTTGGAGTGATGGGTACCCTTTATATTTATATATAAATATGTATATTTAGCATTAATATTATATTTGTAGGAAATGAGTCTATTATTATAGATACAATTTCTGTGTTTTTTGTGTTCTAAATTTGCAAAAAAAGACACATTTTAAGTAGTGCTTTGACTTTAATTAAACAGTCCAGTCCATTTCAGACTTAGGACTAGTCCTATCAGTCACTCAGATCAGCCCTTAAGACTGTCACTCCTTCGGACTTTTTAAAAACTAAAAATAAATTAAGTGATGTCATCAAGGACCGAACTTAATCAGTTTTAGAACTGATATGCAGGACTGAACTGTATTGTACCGAGACTGAACTGGTAGGGACTGCAGTCTTCTTCAATCCTAAAGAAGGACTGATAGAATACTAGCTCCAGCCCTTTTGTCGAATAACCACCTATAAGTCTTGCATTATTAATGGCTTATTGAGGATGGTGAGCGCACCCAATTTTAAGCTATGGAACATTTTCTAAATGAATAACCTCGGAGTAATTTTACTTATGTTTATTTTTAATTTATTTCTGAAATACAAATATTAACCTAAATCCTTGAACCCCTTGTATTATATAAAAACATAATTATTTGTGGTTATTTTAAGAGTTAAATAGAGTTAATTGGCGAATTATTCAGGTGAAATAGTAGTCAAAGAGTACCATGGGGGAAGTTTGCACAAACACGCACAAAAAACAAAAACAAAGCCTCCAAATAACAAATTAAAACTTCAATAATCTTCAATACCAATGAGTAATGCTACTTTAATTATAAAAAGTTTGATACATTCATTATATATTTTCTACATATAAATGAATTAGTACTGATACTCGGAACGAGACATATTTTTTTCGTTTTGGTATAAAATGATTTATTCTAGACATATTTTTTTTGTTTCCATCCATGAACCGATTTACAAATTGTGCTAATATGATTTATGCAACCCATTACACTTCATATGACGTCATTGTTGTCGATGTCCACAATTTTGAAAGACACATGACGTCATTAACAATTCATCTATAGAATCCTTGGAATTTTAAATGAGATCGATTTTTTTGTTAGAACAGTTCAGAGCTAATTTTTCTTTGGGATCAATATTTACTGATATTCATTTTGAAACCGGTTCAGAGTTAGTTATGTCTCTAAAAAATATAATGGAGTCAAACTGGTCGAGGATTTTCAGTCAGAAATCCAACACTTTTATAAAACTAAATGTTTTATTGGGTGCATGTTAATTTTATATAAAAATTTTTAAATAACTTAAACATATATATATATATATATCCTTTCCCAAATTTCAATGCATATACCAACAAAATCTCAGAATGTAATGAACTCGATCCGGAGACAAAGTAGGTAATAAAATTACTATAATAAGAAAAAAAATACGGCAACGATTCAAAAAAGAATAATTGCTAATCAATTGCCCGTTAGTAATTATCATTAGGCATGATGGATTATTCATACTAGAAAATACTTTTGAATTGAACGAAAATCATAATAAAACGCAAGAACATAATTCAAACAGAAAGTTTTATTCATTTTATAGTAATAAATATTACATATTTTGAATTAGGGAAAATTGAAAGGGAACATCAATTTCAATAAAAAAAAAAGCAGTAACTACGTTTTTACCACATTTATTTATATATTGAGGTGAAATATACTTGAGACAAAAGAGCTTTAAGAACAAATGTCCTTAGGAAAAATATTCTAAGAACAAATGGTGTAAGGTAACATTACCCAGCATAGTTTCATAGCTTATTGGAAATATATATATTTTTGTTTAATTAAATTTTATTTCAATCATAGAGATAAACACAATTATTTTCTACTATTATTTATCGATAATCACTGCAATACCTACATGGCCTATCGTTCAGTTATGTTGGTTAAAACAATTTACAACATTAAAATTGATATTACAACTAAAGCATGACTAACTATGTTATAAAATTTGTGTCAATTATAGTGTTGTGTCGGACCTTATTTATTCGGTCCAGACCAGTCCAGTCTTAAGACCGGTCCTTAACTGTCAGTCCTTGGAATTTTGCATATAAATATCGATGGCTTATTGAGCCTAATAAGATATGTGAAATATGTATTAAGGTTATTGTACATATATTGGAAAAAATATTATATTTTTCATTGTAAAACACGAACATATTATATTGTAACATAATTATTTAATTTATTCTATTATATAACATAATAATTAAAAGGAGGAGAAACATCCTCATTGACGTCACGAGGGATCGATTTTACAGTCTTTGTGGACCGACAAGTGGGACTGGACTGGATGGGACCGTACTGGACGTGACCGGAGTCCTAAATAAGGACCGACACAACACTAGTGTCAAAAGTTTGATATTGTTTTGAACTTTGAGAAAAGCAAAACACACAAACACACTCAGATCTCAATATGACTTCTACTAGCTGATTATAGTGCCAAAAATTGAAGTTTGTGCCCACTAGCTTTTCTCTCCATTAGTTGGCAGCGGAGTTGTAGTTCTAGATTTTTTTTTCATTGATTCTGACTTGATTTGGTTTGTTACCTTGATGACTTTGACTTGACATGAGCCCATAATGACTCGACCTTAATCCTAAAATATATATTTTGATGCACAGATACAACATAGCTAAATACGCTAAGTAGGTATTTAGTAATTAGTTATTTGAACAAAATAAATCATTTAATTTTTTTTTTTCATTATATCATTTCTATGAAATGTTCAACACTAGAAAATAATATTTTCATACCAAGAAAAAATAAATGAAGTATTTAAGAGTTAAATTGAATTCTGGGCCATATGAACTCAGAATTATAGCCATTGGCCCTTTGACCTCAAAGTTGTGTTTGAATAGCTGTCATTTTCACCCAAAAAAGGTGTGAGAAATTCAGGAAATTACTTTTATTCTATATTAGATCGTTATAGGGGGAACTGAGAACATCTCCCTCTAAAATAATATTTAAAGAAGTCCCATTTACCTTTGTTATATTCCAAAAATGAATCGTAAAATTATAATATATATAACTCATTCAGTATTCAACTACAATTACAATATCCTCTCTTCACAAATCAGTTCTGTACAGAGTATAGTTTGGTTTTTATTATCAGATTAATAAAATTAATTAAAACTAATCGTTTTCTTTTCATCCGACATATATGTTAATTCTTTCGAAGTCGGATTGAGCAGTTAGTATATAATTAGGGTTGTAAATCGAAGGCATTTTTGTATTTAATGCTAATACAAAAAAATGAACATGGCCACCTGGACAATTTTAAGAATGCTTGGGAAAATAGCAGCATAGGTGTAATGACGTTTCACTATATTAGGTGCAAGAAGCTATGAGATGAATAATAAAAACACAAGTACCACTCCGTATCTAGCAAAGAATTACTCCGATGTCAATGTTCGATTATTTTCTGAGTTTAGCAAGGACTTACAATTATAACTAAGTTTATACATTATAAGCATTTTAGCGTATGAAGTTTTTTTTTATTTTTTTTTCATCCTGAACTCTGTTTGTTGTTTTCCACAGCTGTTATCATTATTCTTTCATTCTTGAGGAGAGAAACTATAAGTATATAGTGAAACCACGAGCTTATGTAATCATGCATGACGAAGAGTAACGCTGAGGATTGGTTTGTGAGTAAAAATTATAAGTCCTAGTTAGACTCGGAGTAGAATTGAGGATAATGATAAATACAGCTTTAGAAAATCTAAAAACACTTTTCAAGTTGTCAACCACAAAAAACTAGGATGATAAAATTGCTTAAGATTTGCATCACTATTTTTAATCCAGTATATATTACATAACGAGTAATCTCAGGCATGTTTCTGACAGAATAAAAATGTAATTTGATAATTATATAAGTTCGTATTTCCACATTTTGCCTGTATGATTACTATAGGTATTCCAATGTTATATGTATAAATGGTAGGTATATAGACTGATCATTTTTTATAAAAATTTAATTTAATATATCTAACTCATTAAATTTGTATTATTTGAAATCATAATAAAAGATAATATATATTATATTATGTAAAAAAAAACTGTGCAACTATAATTGTAATGGGAGCCAAAATAATGAGGATTGATGTATTAAGGTTATAGAAAAGTAGACTCCCGTAAGAAACCAAGAGTTATATAACTAACTAAATGAAATGGGTTTTAATAGGAATAGAATAACTTTCTCTTTTCTGAAAGGGAATTTTCTAATAACGTACAATGCATATATGTTGTGTCAACATAAACACAATCCTCCACAAATATCATAAAGTGGATAAATGCCCAATTTATTTATTTACTTCATATATGGTTTACAAATAGCTCAATAATTCTTTGAGTCAATTAAAGGTTTTTTATTCCAATTTCTTGGACGATTTAAGATACCCAATAATTGTAACTATAGTTCAGGACCTATATTTAATTTAATAGACTTATATTGATCCCGATATGGCCCTTGACAATTAGTTTATATCTATCAATTTATCTAGCTTGGGAATTTGCAAACACCTAATTTATTGGTATTAGTTGACCATAATTGGCGAAAGAATACAAATATAATCCACACTCAATTTTGAAAAAAAAAATCATTCCAACTTGCTTTTGTGTTGACGGGACACAAATAAACAATGAATTTATTTATTCATATAGATTATAGTTGAGATATATGTAGACTGATTTTTCTCAGTTCGGTCTTGTGTAACTTTTTCTATATCAATTTGGATCCAATTGGTATGTGAGATCTGGGATTCAGACCATGGCATCCATTTATTTATTTTTAAACTGTGGACATAAGTGGTACAACAGCAATATACTAATATCTGAATAAAGAGGAGAGTTTTGTAAGAGTACGAGGAATCTTCGGGAGCAAGATATATGGTATTACTGAATTAAGACCCTTGTAACCATCAGCTGACGACTATGTTATTTAGGGGGATAAAATGAATTACTACTATAATGGCCTGTGGAGTTGGGGAGGTGGTTGACCCCCTCCCCAACTCCACAGTCCATTATAAGGAGTAGAATTTTATACGTTGAAAATAATGTTAATGCAGGACAGTGTTATTGTTAAATTTAAATTCATATTTATTAATTTTATTATACACTTTTAAATCAATTCAGACAAAAGGTAGGCAAGAATTTTTCTTTGAGAGATCAATAATAAAACACTACGACTTATTAAATAATGATCAAAAAAGAAGACAGATCAAACGAATCAACTTGTGTTTTTTTTCTAATCAGCTAATTTAGTTTTTTCTTTACACCTATACCCTCTTTATCTATGGAAAACTTGGAACATGATATGATGTCATTGATCCGATAATTAAACCTAATTTGAAAACACACATGACGTCATCAACAATTCATCTATAAAATTGATAAACAGGGTATCAAGTATGTTTTTGAATACATTAAATCCTTGTACAGCAGTTTATGAACACTTTTAACAGTGATAATGAATGTCGAAGGAGGCTGTGTTGAATAATAAAGAACCTTTTTTATCACATTTAAGGTCGTTTATCCTTTTTTGTGCAATCTATATTTAAAGTGTTATTAAGGATTCAAAGCGTTCTAAATTGTACTGTTCACCCTGTACTATGACTGGTCCTGTTCGAATTTCTTTAAATGACTGAATAGAGCATGACTAAACTTAAAAAATTATATCATTCACAAAATAGAAAGAGGCATAAGAGAAGATGTAGTTGGTGTATGTATTAAGAGATCTTCATTTTGGTCTAAATTTGTGACAAGGCAAGATAGGATTATATTAATTTAATGACATTGTATTGAACAGGGTTTAATTTATAAAACATTAATAAACAAATATATATGTACAAATTGTAATATATAATATTATTTTTTTTTACTTGTAATAAAAAAAAAAAACATCAACAATTATTATTTATAAATTTGGTTTAGCAAAATACTGAGAGGATTGTAACGGAGTAATCCATTGATTGTTTACTGTTACGGACTGTTTGATTTAGCAAACTTTAGTAATTTGTATCTTGGCATTTTCCCTTTTGAAGTGATTCCACGTGTGAGTGCAAATTCGTTCGGTCATCTTCAAAGCAGACGTAATTGTGGGAGTATCACTACACAATACCCGTTCAGGACGAACTTAAACTTTTTTTTGTCGAACCCAGGAGGCCACTACGCTAAATTTTAAAGTTGAGTTTTGCTTATTTTCTGGGTTTTATTGATAAATATATACAGGTATTTCGGTTTTTTAATTATTGTTCTGGAATAAATCAGGTACTTTTACATTCGATTTAAATAAACAACCATAAATTATAAAAAAACATTATTTATTTGAATTTTCACATTATTTGGCAGACAAAAACATAATCTATAAATAACCAGCAATTTGTGTCTAAATGCGCGCCCCCATCCGTCCATGGAACGGACAGGGGCATACTATTACATTCTTACACTTATAAAGACGAACTCTGTTTTATTAATATTGATATATTATCATTCAGGAAGAAGTACTATTTTCCTGGAAAAATCTCTATCGCTTTGTCTACAAACTAATAAAAGTATTAGTTTGTCCTACAAAAGTTATATCGATCTCTGATCCGTCTTGGACTTTCAAACCGAAACCCAACACTAATATAAATATTCGGACTGACTATCAATTATGTACAATTTTGAATTTATCTACAAAAAATACATGCTACAGAAATAATTATTCACTAAATTATAGTACAGAGATAGATGGATTACTTATTTTTTGCAAACTTTAATTTCATTTTTTTATTTTAGATTTCATCGTTCTACTTTAGCT
Organism: Lepeophtheirus salmonis; assembly: GCF_016086655.4. Lineage (NCBI taxonomy): Eukaryota > Metazoa > Arthropoda > Copepoda > Siphonostomatoida > Caligidae > Lepeophtheirus > Lepeophtheirus salmonis. The sequence goes on from NC_052135.2 coordinate 57,706,731, forward strand.
TGTACCTACGTAATATATCATTATCAAGGACTTTGAAAAATACGATTAGTTAATCATAAAATATAATTTATACCTTTATTTCGGTGTTTCGTCTAGAATAATAAACCTAGCAATCAAAAAAGGCATAGGAAACAAAATACGACCACAATGAGGACGTAAAAATCCTTTTTTTTTTTTTGCAGAACATAGCAACATAAAGCTTAGGAAAGAAAAAAAAATAATTTATTGAGCAAATTAGACACTATCACCCGGAAATATATTTATAATATCAATGTTAAAATAACGTTTGATTTTCATATGATATAAAAAACATTCAAGAGACAATGGGTCTTTTTGTAAAAGCTTTAAATGATTTTTTACTAATATATCTATGACCTATCTATGTGAGCGGATATTTAATGCAGATCATTTAATCACTTTAATGTGTCTATGATGACTGTATGACTTATCCGTTATGTTGCCCTAATGTTGTTTAATATTTTTATTACTGCTGGCTTTGTTATCCGTATAAATTAATTATCTTTGTAATGTCCTTTATTTGTCCATTTAGAAGGGATAAAATATTGACTGAACTAACTGTATAAGACTGTTAATTATATTAATGGAGCAAAGTTTATCTGTATGTATGTATGAAAAACAGGCACAAGGTGCACTGTGTATAGTGAACCCTGAAATATGTCATATAGCAGAAATAAGAAAAAAAAGAGAGGTTCATACGTACGGAGCACTGTATAAAATAAATTACATTTGTTAGGCGTTTAGTTCAACTCATATTAAAAACAAGGGGGAAATACAATATATGTAATTAAAAGAAAAAATGAATATGACTTTTGATTTAGTTTAGCAACGAGCTAAAGTACTCACTGGCTCATCAAATCATATAATTTTCTTTTTCTTAAGCTGTTATTTTATTTTTTTATTCTTGAGGAGAGAACGTCTAAGTATTGAGAGAGTAGCTACGTGTGAGTCTGCTGATGAAAAACGGTGAGTAACACAAAGGACATGTAAGGGAGTGATCTTCTATATTATTAAAGCAAAATTTGTAAGTTCATTGACACTTAAAAACCCTCGGAAATTCCAGTTACTACTGCTAGTTTTATACTATAACAAACATGAATATCTTGGACTGCTTTGTCTTATTTGACTCTATGAGCTTTGCTTGAAAAATATAAATGATGGGCATTTCGGAGTATACTAGGAGAAGGCGGTTGTAAAACATATGGTACTACTGAATTTAGGCCTATGTTATCACCAGATGCCTGTTATATGATTTTGGTGGGAGAAAATAAATTACTGCTATAAAGAGAAGAGTCTTTCACCACTTAAATTAGGATTAGTGTATAGAAAATATTGTCGGATTATATTTAAACATTTATACTATTATTCATTTAGAAAATATAAAATCAAAAGTAGTTGGGAATATATCATTCAGAAACAAATACGACGATTGCAACGGCTGTGTTTCCTTTTCTAATCTTAAAACTACGTTTTAAATGTGGTTCTCTACTTTTCTTTTTTATATGACGCACTGAGCTTCAGCTACTCAGACTCGTTGCAACACTTTATTTAAAGTCAGCTTCATTATTTTTTATATACAATACTTCTTTTTCAAATAACATCCTGAGCTATAGTTATTATTGTGATTTTGGAGAGTGCATAGAGAAATTCAGATCAAGACTTGTGGTATTACTGGAGTTAACATTTTTGCGATGAAAAACTACCTCTAAAATTAGAAACGAAAAAACGATTAAGTGTACTCTTTCTTCTTTTTTGTTCATTATTTAATCGGTCGTTGAGGTGTGAATTTCTCCCTCTGAAGTTAGCATTATTGGCTATGTTTGTTATAAATTATTGTAAAAATTCATAATAACATAAATATATATGAATTTTAATATATATACAATATTTCCCTGCAGCAATACTATTTTAAGTGTAGAAGGTTCTCCTCATTATAGTAGTAATTCGTTTTCTTCCTCCAAAATAATATAACAGGGAGCTGATATTACCAAAAGTCTTTCCTTGAGTAGTACCTTATGTCTCACTCACGCTGTTTATTTGTGCTCTTTTTTTCCTTACAAAAAAGTCAACTCTATGTATTACTAAATTATGTCCCTTGTTAACATCAGCTGCCTGTTTTAATATTTTAGTAGAAGAAAATCAGATACTGATAAAGGGTGATTCAAAACAAGCAGTTTTTTCCATTAGGGATTTTTTGACAGGCGCGCTCGAGTTATGTAAAATTCATACGTCATTTTTACTCAGTTTTACAATTCATCATAGAAAGATATACACAACAACGTGTACAAATTGTTCAATTATACTATGAAAATCAGCTTTCTGTGAAAGAAGTTTTTCGCAAATTACGCCCAACTTATGGTCCACATAATCGACCTTTAGAATCCACAATTCGCAGAATAATCGAAAAATTTGAAGGGGCAGCAACTTGCTGGGATATCCCGTCGTCTGGTAGGCCCCGTACAGCTCGCAGCGTCGAAAATATTGCGGCCGTAGCCGATAATGAAGCCGAAGATCGTGAAGAATCGATCGAAAGTTATCACACCATGGTAACAGACGTTTTGGTACCTCAAATTGAAGCACATGGTCTCCACGATATTTGGTTCTAACAAGATGGTGACACTTGCCACACAGCGTGCGTAATAATGGACTTATTGGGACATCATTTTGGTTAGCCATTAATTTCACGTTTTTGCCGGTGAATTGGCTAACAAGATTGTGTGATATCACACCTTTGGACTTTTTTCTTTGGGGCTATGTAAAAGCAAAAGTCTATCTGGATAAACCAGCGACGATTGAAGCATTGGAAGCAAATATTGAGCAAGTTATTCGTGAGATTCCGGTCACAATGCTCGAATGCGTCATCGAAAATTGGCGCGAAAGGATGGACCATTTAAAAGCCAGTTGCCGCCAACATATGAAGGGGATTATTTTCTAGAGATAATTGTAAAGGATTGTTTTTTTTGTTCAAAATACAGTTTTGACCATAATATAATATTTTATGTGTTTTATTTCTACAATCCAAAAACCGCTCTTGTTGAATCACCCTTTATTAAAAGGAGTACATTTTATCTTTAAAATAGCATTAGTGCAAGGAAAATATTATAATTATATTTCAAAATATATAAATATTTTATAATGGTTTTTTTTAAATAGACCAAAGATAAGTAGAAATTCTTCATTCGAAGATCGATTTTAACCCCGCGACAATCTATTTAAGAATCAACAAATAAAATAAAAAAGAATATACCGTATTTCTATTCCCTATTTAAAAGGTGTTTTTTTTCACAACAAAATCCCATAATTAGCTATATTAAATACGTTCCTTCGTAAAAATGAGTTTTCCACAGACATACAAACTTTGCTTTTCAACTATAGATTAACCATTATCTCCAAAATTATATATATTTATATCATCAACGATTATGATCAACGCTGAAAAACAAAACAAGTCGTTAATGATTTCATAACAGATTTGTTTCAATGAAACTCTGTGGGAAAAACTAAATTGACATGAATGTTTTGATCCTTCTTTTTAAAAAAAAGAAGACACTATTTTTTATACTTCATCCATAGACTTTGGTTGTAAAATGATTTGTAAAGGAGTAAAAAATAGGAGATGTTTCTAGAAAAAACCAGATATATTTCATACAATCAGTATCTAATGTAAAGGTCAAGCCCAAAACAAACCAAAAGGTACTCATGCAAAATTACGGAAGTATATTAACTACAAAAAATGTGTATTTATTCTTAAGAAGAGGCTGAAAGGAATAACATACAATGCAAATATGTATTTCTTTAATATTAACTAATAACAATTAAATAAGCTAGTAATGATTACTTGTTATTAAAAAACATAACATTTTCCCCATTTAAAGTAAGGATTTCCAATAAAGAAGACAATTTTATTCGCTTAAAAATTTGAATATTTATCACGGAAACTTGAAAGATTTTTTTCTGCTCAAGTGTGTTGCTAGTAAACACAAAAGCAAGGTGGAAGGGGTTTTCTAAAAATTAAGTGTTGAATATATTTTATTCTTCAATTAATTTATATGAAAACAATATTCTTATTAGCCGTAAGAATGTGTTTCCAATTGCTTTTAATCTTGTAGTTAAAAATGATTGTCACAACAAAGGAAGGAGAAATTGATTGATTTTATTTGAAACCCACCATATTGGGGACAATATAGTTCTCTTATATCAAATAAAGATTCTGAATTAAAGCTAAAATCCATGCATATCTCCTCTTACCCACAAATTTCAATACAAACCCTATAACTGACTCTAATACCTATGTCTATGAAATATTGAGCTATGTAATGGAACTTTACATACATGGAATAAAAACACCATTTTTTCTCCCAAATAAGTCATTTTTATTTTATTTTATGCAATAATGGAATGTTCGAAGAGACTCGATAAATAAGCACCAGACTCCTACTACATAGGAACGTTTATCTTCTAATACATATATTTCACAACTAAGTATCTTATATATATGTATTTATTTTTTTGTAATTTTGATTTAAAAAAGATGTTCCTTTGGAATCAAAATATTCAAAATGTTTTGCTATAAAAGGCATCAAATGTTTGTTTTCTATTATAAATATGATGGAATCAAAATTCCACTATCTAATGTATTCGAACCAGAGACAAATTAGGTAATAAAATAAACACAATCAGAAAATCAATAAACACGTTAACGATTCGAATAGAAGAATTGATAATCACTTCTCCGTTACTAAATACCATGAGACATTATTCATAGTTGAAAATAATCATGGATTAACGAAAAAGCATAATATGAGGCGAAATCATAATTTCATTAGTATTCCAACAGAAAAACAAATATTTCATGCATTTTAAAATAAAACATATTGCATATTTTGATACAGAAAATTCAAAATGAAGATCAATTTCAACCAAAAAAACAATAACCAGGTATAAATCTCATTTATTTATATATTGAGGCAAAATGGCCTTAAAGAAAATGTCCAGAAGCAAAATAGTTTACACTTGATGTAACCAAAATTGATTGTCACAATAAAAGAATGAGAAATTGATTGATGATTTTTGGGCGGGAAAATGAATTACTGCTATACATTACAAATAGCATTAGTGCAGAAAAAATTATACTTAAATATACTACTGCAATTTTTGATTCCCCTATCTCAATGATAGAGAAGAAGATGTTTCAAGACTCGGCAAGAATCATCTTATGCTAGCTGTGCAGGCTACAACATTCTACAAAAAACTGGGCGTGCAAGCTACCCTATGACTTTTTAATGTGTCTCCTATGGACAGCAAGTCTCCGCCATTGTATTCATTTTCTTAAAACAACAACTTGTTTGTGTTAGAATTCATTATATGTGATCATCCTAATTGATGATTTTTTTACTTTACTCCTTTATGGTAAACTATGTATTTTTCTTCAAATAATTATATTTAAGTATATTTAACTACTTGTTTATTTGTACTTATGCATGTCCAATGTGCAAATTAAAAGCTGATTAAGGCACTTTGAATAGGAATGAACTAAAAACAACGTTCGTTGCTAAATGAGCTGATGTAAATGACCAGAAAAATAGCAAATAATATGTAAGTCCAACTGAAAATATACTTCCTTCTCTGATATTTGAGTAGAAATACTAATTGATGAGACAACTTTTTATCAACAACCTCTTTTGTGATTCCAAAATCCATTCGAACCAATCCCCTCACGTTTCCTTATTGCTTTTATAAACGGACATTGGCCAAGCCATTGCATTAAAAAGAAATATCCCATACAACAGATGGCTTAAGTTAGATTTTTTTAAAATATATATTTTGATTAATGTGATAAGACTTGTTTTAACAAAATCTATTATCATTAACAATATTGAAAAAATTCCCTATGATTCGTGACTTCTATAAGTCCGTAAGTCTACGATGTACTCTCCGTTTTCATTAATTAAAGTATGTAAGTTATATTCGGAACCAAAATAAGCTCATAAAATTTAATTTAAAAGTTACTTCGACACAGATAATTATGGGAATGGGACTTTTGTACTGCATAATGAGAAGGCGGGAGCAACACTAATGATATTACTAATTTGAACTCTTGTTAACATCAATTGCCTGCTTTTGGGAGGAGAAGTAGCAACACAGAATCTATTTAAGAATTAAAAGAAAAAAAATCTATAAATGGGTGTTTCTTTATAAAAATCCCATTCCTATATATTAAATACATATTTTGCATCTTGGAGTATTTGTTTAATTTCAATCTCTAGTGAATTCAATTTTTGCTCAGTTATATTTGTTTTCCTTCTAAATACAGGTATGTATTAGGCTGGCTCGTTTTTTGACAACTATCGAATTTTGATTACAACTATAGCAAAAATTTGTCCTGTTTTAAGAAAATAACCTAAATTACAAAATGTCATTGTTGTACGATGTTATCTATAGGTCGTACCTTTCTGAAAAAAAACCAGTTTATTTATTTAGTAATTAATGTATATTTCGTTATTTCTCATAAAACATTTTTCATAGATGATACCTTAACTTAAATAATACTGATAGAGTAAATATCTTAAGTAACCCCAAGAAACCAAAATGGAGAATACCTTCAGGAAAGATTAATATTTTTTTTTTTACATTTTAAAATAAGCAGGATGAAAATTAATGTTCATTATTTCTTCATAATATTTTTCTTGGTAGGGTAACTAAAGGAAATAACACTTTAAATATATTATGCATATAGGATAGAACAATATCTATCTAAATGATTTTAAGCAAATTAACGAACCAGTCTTTTGACGCAATAAAAAACTTTTGCTTATTTTGATTCTTCGACCAAGATGTGCGACTTACAGAAGACATGATATATGTAATATTTTGCATACCTAGGCTATTTTCTTACCAACTTGTATGCACTAGTTGTAATCCAAATTCGAAGTAAGTTTGCAAAACGATCCTTCCTAATATTTATGTTATATATTTTATATGCAAATAACTCGTAATTTGCATACAAAAGAAACAATTGCATACCATCTGGTAATACATTCATAAAAAGTTGAAAGCAATAACCTTAAATTAGGTACTATTAAATAAGAGGTTTAAGCAACACACATTTTGAAATCTTACAGTCTGTAAAATTTAATAATGTATGATTTTTGTCACATATATGGTGCATCAACATAAAAACAATTTTAAGCAAAAATCAAGAAAATGAGAACATTCCAAATTATTTTTGAATTTTTAAGTACTTTATTTCAAACACATACATATTGAGGCAATTAAATTCTATATTCAATACACCCAAAGTGTTAATAAGAATAATACGGTGATAGAAATTGACGATAACTTGTTGAAAAATACAATTGTCTTATATCGGCCTCCGATATAAGACCAAGATCACGGTCGATAATTCTGAATTTGGACAAATCACATTTTGGATAGCTTTAGTGTTGTCGGATCACATATATATGTTATATGCACAAATCAGTGTCGTTTTTAAGGAAGGCCTTTGGGATTCTTGTCCTAGGCTGAACGCTTTTATGTGAAAAATAGAGATTCCACATATTCTAGATTTGTAAGGTCTACTGTTGTTATTAAACTTTTAATAAATTTGACCAAAAAAATGATATATAACTGTGTTGTTAAAAAGGAAATAAAAGCTGTCAATAATCATATTAAAATTTTATCTAATTTACTTAGTTACTTCCGTAGATACTATGAAGACATTAAAAAATAGACAATCAGACACTTGAGGCATCAAAAAGTCTCAGGACTCTTCTCCTTCGATTATTTTGTTTTGTTCAACATACTATACAAAGAACATTATATTTCTTAAATCATGTGCTACATGAATAATTTATAAAAAAACAAAAAACTTATTACTTATGTGGTGCGCTATCATAAAAACAATCTTGAACACAAATCAAGTATTTGAAAAAATTCAAAAAAAAAATTCTACCTCAAATATGCCTATACATACAGTTCAATATTTTATAGACATATTTTAATTAATTATAGGGCTTGTATTCAGATTTGTGGGTGAGTTCAAATCCCAAAAATTGTTACTACAGTTTAAAAACCATTATACAATTTAAGACACTTATAATCGGAAACTCTTGAAACATTATATAAAGTGAAATAATTTGGTCCTTAAAAGAACTTGGGTGTGAACCGGTCTTACAGAGAAATTCAGTGTATACCAGTTGTTCCGAGCCTATGGGTTGCAATCCCAACTGGAGTCGCCTAAGGCCTTCTTAAAAAGTTGTTTGTTTGATCCCAATTGTAGTTGTGTTGTATTCTCGTATTAATATTAATTTTCTATAACTATGATAGTTAACTAAACAAAAATATATTTCCGATTGTTCATTAGTTATATAGAAACATTTAAAGAAAAATAAAATATTGAGATGAATTTTAAAAGTATGGATTTACTACTTTCATAGTCAAATCAAGAATTGAAAAGCTACAATGTGTCATTTACAAATAAATTATGTCAGCCGAATCGATAAAGCCCAACATAATGAAAGACCATTTTAACAAAATCTTAATATTGCAGGCTAGGTTGTTCAGTATTTTAAAAAAAACAAAAAAAAAAAACAGGCTTGATTTTGGTGTCAAGTACCAACTTCAAAATATAGCAGTCATTATTTCAAAAAATGTGGTGAAGGGGGATCAACCCCCTATTTAAAAACTAATCAATTTAATCCTTGGGGTGACTACAATTTGGCAAAAGGTTATCAAGGGGTTACAACCCGAGAAAGGTTAGGAACTTCTGGTCTAGATCATTTCTACTGATGACGTCAGTTGTGTTTGAAAAATATGAGTATCAATCTACAGGGTGTACCGAAGATAGGGTAATCCAAAAGAACGTTATTAGCAAATATATTTTTTTGAAATTACAATATTTAAACTTCTTACATATAGTTTTAATGAAATGTTCGAAAGCAACGAAACTCCTTGAAACCGGCACAGACACCATAATGACCAATTATGTACCATACCTTAACCAGGGTTGTAACTCCCCCCCCCTCACAAAAAAAAAGTAGTAAATGTTTGTCTTGAAGAAGAAAATATTATTTTTCTGGAAGAATTAAAAAACTGAATGAGAAAACAACGATTTTTTTTTAATGTAGCAGAGCAAAAAAATTAAATTTAAAAAAAACTTCAAACTCCCCTCCCCATTGAAAAATTGGGTAGTTTTGAGACCATTCTTTTTTAGGATTTTCCTCTAGAGATTGTTTGTAACTGATCTATTAAAAAATAATGACAGCTAAGTTGCTCTTCTCCCAAAATTCTACAAGTTTCCAGAGTTACCACGTTATTTTCTGTTCCTTTTATTTTTATATCCCTGTGCTCTGGGATTTTTGTCTTGAATGAACGTAACGATCACTTTCCGTTCGTTCCCAGTCAGGTTCATGTGTGTGAAATAATGTTTTCATGACTTAATCGGTTCAATCGGTTCAGTATAAATGAAGACGCAGAAGATGAACCTAATATCAATATATTTAAGATTACCCTAATTTTCGTACACCATATACAGTTACGTCATATGAAGTTAAATTTATTGCATAAATCATATATGTACAATTCATAAAGTAGGTGTGGATAAAATATGTTCATAGTTTTGAAAAAAATTACTTAATACCGAATCGAAAAAAATCGCCTTCGGATCGAGTCTTAACACTAATAAATATAAATACTACATACATATATAACTTATTACATAGATATAATAAATACTCTTAGTAATTATGAACATGCACTTAAATTAATACTTCCAAGAATCATCGATCAAGCATGATAAAGGTATTTATTTCACATTAAGCCATTACTGTGTACAATGTACATAGTATATGCATTTCGATGAAAAAAATGTTCACTGAGTTTAGTAAAGTCATAACAAAGGGTATGGCACAGTGTATAATAAATAAGCATTTACTTCGTACCAATTTATAAGCCAGCCTTTCAGTATTAAGTATCTATAATTAGAGTTGTAAATCGTAAGCATTTTCGGTTTGTAAAAAAACAAAAACAAAAAAGAAGAAAATTAATTTGGCAACCCTTATATTTGTAGAATGTTATGGAGGAGAGTCGTACGGTTCCCGGACTTTATGGAGACAGTTTTGTATGTATATTTTTTCTGTCTCCATATACTCCAAAAACGGACTATATGGAGAAGGAGAAGTAGAAGGAGGGAGGTGAGAGAAGTGAGGAGTTGAATCTGCATCCATCCATCCTTACCGTTCCTATGAATATCTATTCACACGTCTTCTGATACTCTATTCAAGGGATCTCGACTCTTAAGATGACATCCCTTGAACAAATGCTTCACTCAGTGGGTGAATCTTGTATCCTTTAATGGAAGGATAGCTGATTGTGCAAGTGCCTCTTCATTTCACGGTATGTGATAGTGACTTCCGTTCTCGTTAATCATTGCCTATACATAAATTCCTCCAGATCCTCTACGGAATCATTGTATACTTCTTTATTACTACTGAGTCTCTTTTGTCATTGGTAAACAAGTGCAAGATAATTCTAATCTTGTAAAGATAATGAATTACCCAGTGAGGAACAAAGATTTTCATTTATCATCCACAGCTCCTTCGTTGGAGCTTACACATTTATGCTTATTTTTTGATTTTCATTTAATATTCCTAAATTTCTAATTTTTTATCTTCACGTATTTAGAAATTATATATTTGTAAAGGGATTGAAAAGTTTCCCTAGGACATACGTTAAGATAAAAAATTAGAATCTTAATTAAAATTTTGAAATTCAGCACCATAACTTTAAAATTGAAACTTCTTAATCCCTTTACAAATATATAATTTATATTAAAAATATCTGATTTTCAAATAACTAGAGGTTACAAAAATGGCATTGGAAGACTAAACCTTTTCAAATATATTTTTTTCATCTATACATAACAGAAAATCAGAGTACCAAAAAATGCTTTGAATTTTAAAGTTATGGTGCTGAATCTCAAATTTTCATTAAGATTCGTGTGTATAATATAATAAATTATGGCATATTTAAAATTAACTTCTCTGTTAAAAGAAGTTGTATTTATCATTAAAAGTAAATCGCTCAATACTAGCAAAAATGTTCATGGCAAATTCTCCTACACGGAATAATTTTATGGATACAATAACAAAAACTAGTTTAGCTGTTGAAATAATTGTTTAATTATAAGTACGAAAAACACTCGTATAAAATATATAAAACTCATAATATCCTTCCACAACGATTCCATCAATATAATTGATTTAGTACCTTTTCCTCCACCACAATTTCGTGACTCTCCTCTCCTAGAAGCACCTACAGCTCTTGATCTTCATGATACTACTACGCATATAGAGTTCACGACTGGGAAGAAAGGATCCATGAACGTATGATATATATATATATATATATTTATTTACTCTAGAATTTGTATTGTGTTACTATTTGATGTAATATAATGCATAATTCGTAAAAATAAAAAGATACCATTTAAAAATCTGGTTCAAGTAAATCAATTTTAACAAAAAAAGAAATCATAGTCAGAAGTCACCTCGACGGAGAAACTTTGGGGAAACCTTGTGGACACCTGAGGCAGTGTGAAGGTCCTTAAGATACATATCCAATGTTCTTATTGCTATGATTGTTATGTTCACCATGCAATTTGACATGAGGGCCTATAAAAGGTATGAACAAAATGATTTACATAGTATTAAATCTGCTCTAGCTGGCGTTTTGATCATTGTTGGGAAGTGTTTAGAATAATGATTAGATGAAAAGAAGGAAAAACATCGACAGCCGCCAAAAAAATAAAGAGTGTTCATTTGTGTTAGTGTAATAATGCCGTGTCTTCTCCCTTCAAGAGCTTAAGATTACTTAGTAAAGGTTTGAAAAATATAAAACACTATTCAGATTGTCCACAACAAAAATTCGAGCCTTAAAAATGCTTACTATTTACAACTAAATTTTTTAATACTAGTAATTTGAAATTGACTTAAACTGAATACACTTAAGGAAGTCGTGAAATATTGATGTTATTAATTTTCGTGAAGAAGTTTTTTGGAGTTTTTAAACTACATTTCATTGAATCATAAATCTCAGAGTGTAACGTTCCAGAAAACTTTATTGTAGATTTGTTGCTTCATTGCTACGACGAAGATTTCACTCTTTCAAAACTGCAACACTTTTGCTACATATAAAGCAAATTAGCTTTCTGGTCCTTTGTTTCCACAAAGAAATACTTTACTCCCCCCCTCTTCTTTGAAAACTCTACCCTTGGTCTCCACTTTTCACTTTTTATTAGTCATAATGAAGCGTGAAGGAAAACGGGATCTGAAAATGAAAGAACAAGAAATATACATACTTGTGAGATACCCAAACGGAGATGGAGAAAGTGAATGAATGTAGTTCCTCCTGGTGCTACACACATACTGAATATATCATTCTGAAATGCATAGAACAAGACAAAGATACTCTATAGTTATTTAAAAGATAATACGCTTACAACAATAGTAAATGTAAGATACATAGCAATCAGTATCTTCCAGTTTTCCCAACAACATATTCAAATTTAAATTTTATCACAAAGTTTCGTATTCCATGCATTTATAAAGCAAATATAAATACCGTTGGCGGCCAGATGAACTTACGTCGAGGGCTGGATATGGCATGTGGGCCGCACTTTGGTTACTCCTGACTTATATCAAGATTAAAATACCGATTCATATGGTACTCTTTTATAGTCCTACGCTATTTTTCTCCATAACCAATAAAATTCAATTTTAAAACATTTTTAAACAAATCCCATTACCACAAATTGATTTTTAAATCTTTCAGTTAAATAAATAAACATTAGAGTTCCAAAGCAGGCAAAATGTCGTTATAGTATACTTACTGTCTTTCGATAAAATCATTGCCGAGAAGATTATCAACTAACTGAGACAAATCATGATGCCAAAAAGTTACAAATGCACTTTATTAACTTCTTAATAAGAAGATTAATCATTTTCGGATTAAGCTTCTCAGAGTAGTGTTATAATTTGTTCCAATTCAGTATTAATGGCACCATTAAAAACAAAGAGATATGCTATGCTAAAAAAATTCCTTGGTATTCTATATTGCTTACAAAAGGAAAAGTCATGCCAATTAAATAACCATCATTCAAATGATCCATTCCTATTATACGATATATCGAATAGAAAAAAAAAACGATCATATGCTTAGTAGAAATTATATCTTTTATCATAACTCCACTCATCTGCCGAAATTGGATTGAACTTAATGATATGTAGAATGTACACAATTGATTTGAATAGTTGCTTTGATTTGTGGTATTTAGGAAGAGTCTAAAGTAGTGATGTGTCGACTCGAAAAATTATTGACTAGGTTAGAAAAGATAAAAGTTGATGATTTTTTGACACGACTCAAAACAGTGGGTCTATTTTCTTCCTTCGTAAAGATCTGACACTACTTTATATTTTACATATTGAGTTGCCTTGAGTTTTATCACTCAATTTCTTCAAAAATTGTTAAGGTTTATAAAAAAATCACATTTTTACTAATTAATAGGCTGAAATTAGATTTTATACATAATAATACTTAAATGATTCAGTTGGATTCGTTTGAAGGGAAAGGGGAAGAGTTAGTTTCAAAATTCCACCAGCACCGATTTTTTTATGAACTTTATGCTACAAAAACATTGAATAGTTATTTAGAGACTAAAAAGCTAATGCCTCTATACCACATTTGCACATGTTTCTCCATTCGTCCCTGAACATTGAGACTCACAATTTTCGCTTGTAGTTTTTGATACGCTACAAACTGGGCAAAATAGTGTCTGAGATCCACACCAACCTCACTATCGTTTCCCCTGATGCCTGCCCTAGTCGTCCAACCGGCTTTTGGTGGGCTGATTAAATCTGGAATGGCACTTTTAAGTTCGAAAAAGGTGTCTCATCAGGACGTACCCGGAAGACAAGGACACCCAAACATTGCCCAAGTATATGACGTGATAAAGAACAAACCCCGATTAAGCGTTTAAGAGGTCTTGGCTGAGCTTTCCCTAACACCCACAGACATTTTTATAATCCTTACTGATTATTCCTGCTTCAAACACCTCCTCAGCGTGTGGGTAGCCATTGTCTCTCTCATACCAAGAAGAATGAGCGAGTGAAGTACTACAAGGCCCTAATTAAGCTATTCCAGGACCACAAGATGCACTTTTTGGAGTCCATCCTGTTTCTACAGGACGATTTCTGGTTCTTCTGAAGCATCTGCTCTGGGATTACGATTTTCATAGCCATAAAGACCTCACACGAAGCATTCAGCGGGTGATGAAGTTAGTGAACGAAGAAGAGCTCTCCAGGCAGTTACGGGAACCATTGTCATGACGTTATCTGAGCAGAATGAGACTATGTGACGTGATTGAGTACTTTTTTTAAACTTTTGAATGTGATTTCTTGTCTTACTGAGGTAGTGAGGCTCAATCATTCCTGAGTAACCTAACATAAAATATTTTTTTGCAATTTTACGAATTCCATATAATAAACTTATAAGCTCTTATGAGATGTTGGTATTATGAGATAGGCATATTGGATTGAAATCGAAAAACCAATATATCGTGTAAAATATCCAATATCTACATGGTATCGGTATCATAGAAAATTGATAGAAATTTTGATATTTGCTCTGATATTTTATATGATGCAATCCAGGGGCGTCCACAATGCCCCAAAAAAAAAAAAAAAAAAAAAATTAAAGAATTTTTGCTTGGGCTAGAAAAATTTCATATTTGAATTTGTTTTTAAAAATTTTAATATTTCAAATTTAATTTAATTTTTTCAATTTTTTTTTTCACAAACCTTAATTTTTTGTGAATAACTATGTATTTTCGAAATTTTTACTTGAAAATTAATTTTTGACATTTTTCTTCGAAGAATTTAATATTTTTCGAATAGCTGTGGATCTAAAAAAAAATCCAAAAACTTAATTTTTGAAAACAGTTAGGGATATTTGAAAAAAAAAAATTCAAAAACCAAGCTACCCCTAATCCTCAATATAAATATATATAATCCTGCAGACACCCTTTAATCAGAATACTTTATGGCTACTTTATAGTTTATTAATTTTGATGAATAAACCAAGTGGTAGATTATACTATACGTTACCAATGCTTCGTTCCTAAAGGACAGCAATACCATTTTTGTTAATCCCTTGTAGTCGTCGTCAAATTATGTTATATACTATCCATTTTATTACTTTATGAAGAAATTTTTGCTATCATATACAAATATGAGCTACACTCTTAATAAAATATTACTAAGAAATATTATAATACAGTAACGAAATATGAAGTATGAAATATACTTCAAAAATTGCAGAGAAATAATATGAGAAAGATAGTGTGGGAGTACTGAAGATAATAGTTTATTTGATTAACTTATTTGGCTAACTACCATATAATTTTGGCCCTTTTTTCGGTTTCTTTTTGGATGAAAGGTTGCGTGAATAAATGAAAGTAACAACGGATAGGGATAAATATTTAGAAAAAATAACAGTTATGACTAAGAAAATAGAATAAAATATTTATCAATATTTCTTTTGTAAATAACCATCCCCAGTTCATTAATGAAATCCCTATTGATAAATAAAAAAACATTGAAGATGAACGATAGTCAATTAAATGTAAATTTCTTTGTGTGTGTGTTTGTCCTTCAATCACTGTAATCCAATGAAATTTTTCATGTCCGTTCTTAAAGCTCCAGAAACGGTTCTGCTAACAATTTTTTTGCCTTTCAACGCAATGTCAGCCTTAAAAAACATTATTTAGCACTTCACCTGTGATACCTGAGGCCCAGGGTGCATTTTGGATATAAGAAAGGTTCTTTGATGTTCAGGGAAGGGTCGGTAGAAAGAATTTAACCTACCTCAGGGACCAGCAGCTCATTTACATAACCTGAGTGCGGGGGGGGGGGATATTTTAGCATTTTAGATTGGTGCTTAGAAATACGGCAGTGGTGCAGTTTAAACTGCCTTGAGGCTTTGTACTTCAGCTGTGCAAAATGAGATCCAGAGTGTATTTTGGGATATTAGGAGGGGTTTTGATTCTCAGGGAAGCGGTTCCGAGACTGCGAGTTTGTTGTTTGACCTAGAATAAGCAACTACTTCCCAATTGCATGAAAGAAGAGTGCCTATATAATACTCTACTAAGAAAAAAAACCAAGAGGAGAGTAATTCTTAAAATTTTACGTTCTCTATTTTTGTTTTATATTAAGCAGCAGAATTCTTAATTAATTTGAATGGCTTAATGTCCATTAAAACACTAGGCATACATACTCTAATATATTAGAAAATTAATTGAAAAATGGACATTTTTTTTTTTCCTATTCTAATTTTAACGATTCGACTCAATCAACTGAAGTCGACACAACACTAGTCCAAAATGATTTGAAGTTGATTTTTAGAATTCCCAACATAAGTATACCTATAAAATTACATAACCAATAAATAAGCCCGCTCAAAATAAATAACAATGGTCCCCTTTCACTTGGTATTATGATCAATTAAAAGCAAATAGAATTTGACAATCATTGTTCGAAAGAATTATCTTTGATATAAAAGGCAACCCCGACACTCTACCGTATCTAATTTGATTTGTTTATGTAATTTTAACTCATGGGTAATTTTTTCCTTCGTCTTGCTGTGTGAAGAGACCTCTTAAAAACACGCACATAAAGCTTTGAAGTTGAATGAAAATGATATTTGACAATACTTATACATATATTTGTAGCTTCTGTCTTAAGTGATTTTCATTTTTAGGATGATTTGTACCGATATTTGAGTCCAGATGGTCGACCAAAATTTAATTATTTTCAAATCCTTTAAAGATTTTTTCTGTCTCAATTTATAGAACGATTCTCCCCTATCCTGATTTTTTTTAGTTATAAAAATCAAGAAATAAGATATATCAGAGACACCGTCATTATAAAAAATAATTGAGAACCCTCTCAATTTTGGGATTTTATAAGTATCAATCTTATATTACACCTTTGAGATCCTATAGTCATAGTCATTTTACAAGTTACAACTTGTAAAAGTAAATACATAAGGATGTATCACAGGAACCAACAAATGAGCTATCACGGGCTTAGACTTCTCAAAAGTTGCTACTTATAAATATAAATCCTGACATTAAAATAAATTTTCCTGAGACCCCCACTCAATCGTTAGTTTGAACTAACTCTGCCAAAATATCCTCACTAATATGTTATATCTTTTCTGCAACATAATTAAAATGAACGATTGACTCTTTTGTTAAGTCCACATTTATGGATTTTGCTTTGGGCCCTTATAAATACTTAGTCCATGATTTAGTTGTCAATTCGTTCATATGTAGTTGATACACCAGCCATTAAAGTGTACTTAAAAGGGAAAGTTCAAGCCTCCTTACTTTACCAGACCAAATTCCTACATTGTTGTTACAACCATTACATAGAATCACAACTATTGATTCAAAGCTCACGTAAGCTTCAAGCATATATGATTTTTATCTTGCCTGATTTTCCACTTCTTCTTGAAACATGATGTAATTAGATATTTGTAAATGTGTACTGAATAACGACAGGTGACTAAGTAATTAAAATAATTAATATAAATACTAAGTGCTTTGTAGGTAGGGTGTTCAGGGGGGGTCAAGGTATACAAACTTTTCCATGAGAATGCAAATTTGTAACTTTTTATAAAATAAAAAATAAATTTTCATAAAGGATTCTGATATTTACCGTCTATTTTCTTACCAAATACTGGGTGTGCAACGTTTATGGTGCTTTAGAAATATTGATTATGTTACATAAATATATTACAGAATACAAAACATCATTTTTTTACATAGGTAAGGGTTTCTTATCAATAAAAAATAATAATAATAAGTTTACTACATCAAAATACTTAATATTTCATATATAAGCCTTTCTGGACCAAAATTTCGGTGATGTCCCAGAAAAATGCATTTACATGTACAAAGGGTAACTTTTCATGTGCCTTTTGGGTGATATCCCAAAATCATTGAATTCTAGACGTATGGAATAGTAATGTATGCAGCTTAGCTTGTATTCCATTTTTCCCTCTTGAAGTAAAAAAAAGTAAAAATGAGGTTTTAGCCCTTTTCTTTTCTTGAAACAATCACTTTTTTATATTTTCCTCATGTGGGAATGAAAAATCAGCGTGATTATTCCAGGTTTCTAGAACTCCATAACTTAATGTAATTTATTGAAATATAAAGGGATGAAATAAATAGGATAAAAGTATAAAAATAAATGATAAAGCACATAATAAACAATGACACACACGTATAAAGTATTTTTAATTAAAAAAAATGATGGATTTAAACACCTATAGAAAAAGAATCGACCAAAAAACTAAGCTATTCATTGTTTTCAATCATTACACATATATGGAATTGTCTTCTTTTGTAGCAACCAAGCTGAATAATCTTTTGTATATTAATATCAATTTGTGGTTATCATTTTTGATGAATAATTTATATAATATTTAAACGTATTCATGAGTCTTCCCACAGGTCATATTATATATTATGTACACTATACCTGCAAAATAATATAAGTGAAACAAAGAGTTTTTAACAACACACAAATCCTTTATGAATAAATATTCATATTTAAACATTTTTAAGCATATTTGAAGTGTTCAAGTATAAATTCCACAACAAAATGGGAATTTTTTAATACCTATTTTGCTTATACTTAAAATGTAAACGTAAGTTACACTCATAAAAGACCGAAAGTAGTTACTCTAAGGATTTGTTGCAGAGTTATCATTGTAAGTCCTTGTTGGACTCTGAGTAGAATTGAGGTTCGAAATGACGATAATTCTTTCGAATGTCTCCCATATTTCTTTTTTTCCTCGTCACTGCTGATTTAATTTGATATAATGATACATCATGACAGCTACGCTACTCTCCTCTAAAACCCTTTTTCAAATTGTCAGGGTTACAAAGTTAATTTTTGGTTGATTTTTAACTTTGCCCAAAATACTATCGAATATCATAACTCTTCATGATGTACTTTCACAAAGGACTGTGTTTTTCTTTGGGGGAGAACTATTTTGGAGGACTTAATAAAAAAAAATAATGATTTCCATTTTTTTGACAACATTAGTTGTATTTAAATATGTCACCTCGTTACCTTTACTATATCTCGCAACCCTTCCTCCGAAAATAAACAAAAAAAGAGGCCGAAAGTCAGTTAAGAAATAGCTAACCAATTCTGAGTCCCTTCTTCCTAACTATGGAATTAAAATGTAATAGTTGTTTGAAGTTATTCAATGCATAACAAGAATAATTTTGAATTCACTCAATCAACATTCAGACACCGATTCGAGGAAAATAATATAGCAACAAATTATATTATAAATACAGTAGCCCTTTATATCTAAAAACGAATTTCTAATTTTGACAATTTAAAAAAATGTATTTATTTTTAACAACATAATATAACTATTTCACAGCAACCTCGATACTATACACAAAATATTACATTTACTACAATCAAATTTTAACTATGAGGGGATTTAAACTAGTGCTATGCATCCTATATTTTGAGGACCACTACTTAAAAAAATACCAATATACAGAATTATCAAAAAACAAAAAAACAGCACGACATACAAACCCAGCATTAAATTTATTCATTTTAACAGTTCTTGAATGAAAAATCATTTTCAAACTCATTTATATTCTGAGCAATATTTGGTTGCAAATTTGAAAGTCAACACTTTGCGCAATGACGTGCAACTTTTTCATTAATTATTATTTTTGCCTTGCGAAAAAACACCTACTATTGTATATAGTAGTTAGTATCTACCTCCTCAAAGAGATCCGAGTGCATATGTTGCTTACTGATGCGCAAACCGAAATTACATATTTTTAATAAGCTATCTTCCATGATGTTGCGGTTTGATTTTACATTCGTTTTCAATATATATCGCACTGCCAGAATAATAAATATAGTGAAATATTTTTATAGACAGAGAAACAGTTACCTCTTGTAGTAATGTAATCTTTCCGTAGATACATATTAGGGTGGCTCTAATTGAGCACTTAAAAAATCAATGTCATTATTTTCATTACCTCACCACTCTCTCAATCAGTTCTAAATATGAATCAATTTTTTTGAAAAAAAGGGTTAAAATTTGACATTTTTTATTGGAACAAATATCCTTAAAAACAAAAATCCTGTTTTTCATTTAAAATTTTTCCGAAAGAGTTATACTTTTTGGCTGACAGAAGTAAAAATCCCCTGGGTAAAGTCCCTCCAGGCCGACCCCCATGAACACCCATGAAATATATTTATTTAACAAAAATTGGAGCATATGAGCGAAGAAAAATATTTTTGTCCATAGCTCTTCAATTTTTGACTAAATTGAATATAAATTGAAATTTATCCACTATTGAAAAGACAAAGTGCACCATTAATACATTTTTTTTTGGTGATAAAGTACTTTTTAATACAATAAATATAAAAATGGACACTCAGGGGTGTCAATTAGGGGTCAGCTGAATGGCTGTACCCTTCCCCAAATATATGATTTTTTTATTTTTACTAGATTTTTTTTCCTCATTCGGGCAAATTATGCAGAATAGGAAAAAATTTGATTTTTTGTGAGTAGCTATAGATTTTTTTTAAATAATTCGAAAAAATTTGAAATTTAAATTTTATGATAAAAGCTGTGGATTTTGAATTTTTGTTCGAAAAAAATTTAATATTCGAAATTTAATTTTTTAATGTTTACCAAGAAATTTAACTTTGAATTTTTTTTTTTTTTGGTAACTAAAGATTTTTGAGATTTTTTTCCAAAAAATTTAATTTATTATGAAGGGTTATGGATTTTTGAAAAAAATATCAAAAAAATTCCGAAAATCACCCCCCCCCTCAAAAAACGCTCCTGGCACTCAGTTGAGTAAAAAAAACCTCTGCCTATATCAAATTGAGTTATTTATCTCATTTGATACAAAGGTATGTTCGATTATTCATTTTTACAGCTGCCAACAAAGTTTTTGCCTTTCTTTGTTTTTTAGTCACCTTGATCAGTTGTTCCCTAACTTTCTTTGAATTCAACCCTTAAAATATGCAAGTTGACTATGAGTGACCCCTACACCTTTCATTAGGAAAATGAATAATAATTTTGGAGTGTATTTAATGCAAATATGTAGATTACTTAAAGGGCATATTACCCCTATAAAGGTTCAACCCAGAGGTAAATAAGATATATTAATTAACTATATTGATCACAAATAAAGATTTTATTTCTACATATATTTAAAAAAAAAAAAAATACAACGAACAAATAATCGAATATATTGTAATTATAAAATAGGGGATAAAGGTACTACTTGGAATCAATAAACTCAAAAATCAGACTCGAAAAAATAAAACAATAACATTACAGGCTGTAGATGTGCAAATAGGTTTATAAACGAATCAAGGTCTTAACCTGACGGATATGCACTGCGCATTGGGAAAAACAGGTCTATTCCAGGTTTAACTTTGCACGAAGGAACTCGAAGATAAATAAATAAATACAATGAGCCAAATGGTATGAGTAAATTTAAAGCTGCTTTAGTCAGCAGTGAGTACTCATTCATCATAGAAATCTTGAATTCGTCAAGGGTTTTAGAATAAAAATCTGTTTTTGTGTTCGGTTAAATAAAATTTTGATAAGCTTATTTTCAGTGTCAGACGACCAATGATTAGCTGCGGTGCTAAAAGGGATGTATCCAGTTATATTTTTCTGGAGGACTATTTTCTGGGAAATACTTTTTAAAATGATTCAGAAGAGATTTTTTAAAAAATCGATACATTCATAATAATTTAAGATTTGATGCCACAATCTAAATTATATATTTTTTTTGAGAAATTATCTCGTGACCCCCACTTTAGGAACCACTGACGTAGATTACGATAAAAGTTACGAATTGATTTTCGTCAAACTTGGCACGAAGATTATATAGAGTGACAAAAAAGACGCCATTGAATTTGGAGGGGTCAAGGTAACAAAAACCGTGAATGAAACATGTATAATCTACTATAACTTTAATAAAATTGGTTTACATAACTCAATTTGTGGAGATTTTGCACTCTACCGAGTGCTAGGTCTAGTTTACGTTTTGTGTTACCTTTCCTTAATAATATATTTTATGTCAAAAACGATTGAATATTGAAACAACTAAAACAATTAATGTATTGTTGTACAATTTATTTATTTTACAAGCAAAATTAGTATTCAAAATTTATGTTATTTATAAAAATGGAGATATCGATTTTTTTAGCTAATTTCTCAATAGAGAGGGAAACATTAAGAAACGAGGATCACCATTCAATATTAATGGGGAATTAGCGTTGTTTACTTAAATTAGTTTCTAAACAAGGAACCAGAGATTGGTGCCGCCTTGCGGAAAATATTATGACTCCCTCATTGTTAATATTGTTTAACTAGAATGGGCACTCTGTAGAGAGCAAACCTCCACCTATGGTAATTTCTCCAAAATTGTAATTGTTATATGAAGCATCTTTATTAAACCTAAATAATAACAACAAATTGAGCTAAATACCTAAATATGTTCCAAAGTTACCGTCGATTATTTAGTTTTAATTAACGTTTTTTGTTATTTCAGATCATGTTAGATCAGAATCGATCTGAAACTTTCACCTGAATTCTGTTGACAAACAGACAAAGGCACATACAGAGGGGAAAAAAGGTTAATAAACAACATAAACTTATGCTAATCACAAAGAGGGCCCTGTGAAAATTATTGTCACCATGTACCATTTTTATTATTTAAAAAAAAAGTTGGTATTGTACATCATTTTATGAGGTTCTCAAAATTGATATGAATATATGAGGGTGGTCTAAAAAGTTTTTGATCTAACCAAGTTTTCAGGCATTTTTCTGATTTTTTATTTTATTTTTTAACACAGTATCTTTGTAAATCTAAATACTTCTCGCACCAATGCTCTGATTTCTGTAGCCGGTCCAAGTAGTATTTGACGTTTTTTTCTACAAAATAATTATTCAAAAGGAGACTCTCTTCACTTAACAAAAATCTTTGTAGTCCACTGTTTGGACTGTATTTTGGTTTCGAGCATATAGTGGTGTATCTACATTAATTAATCGGCCCCAAAACTAGGGTATATTGCACCTAAACTGTACCAAGAGAGGGATACTCGATTTTGTCTTTCTTCCCAAAAAAAAAAAATCACATAAACTCGCTCCAACGACTGTTACACAACTGTGGGTCAAAAATGGCCAAAACTTTGATGAATAAAAGATAGATGTGACCAGCTTACGAGTGCTTCTATATTTACGTTATGGCATGTAACTTTTCAGACAACCTCGTAGATTATTTACATCTTTTTTCAATATAGGACAAAACTTTTAGAAGCGATTGTCATCATAAAATATTAATAAAAGTCCTAAATATTTTACTCTTTACTTTTATTATGAAGGGAACAAAATGGGAGTGTATGAGTAAAGTCAATGTTAAACATTGACTTTGTAGGGGTCACCCTATTACATATAACTTTATTAAACATATTTCTATGAAAATATCAACCTCGTACAAATACGTACATAAATACCTAGATATGAAGACAAAGGAATTTTTTAAATGCATTCCTTAGGTGGAGATGATAAAAGTCATTTTATTAATCATCATCCCATTATTTAGATGTTCAGATAATGCAAATTGATCATCATCCATGAAATACTTTATGGAATGATTTCTCAACTCTTTTTTTGATAAATGATACAAAATCATGATACTTTTTATCAAGGCACTGTACGCGTTTAATTTCCTTTTTATCAAATATAAAATGTACAAGCATAGGTTGTTCAACCTATACTTGTACCTTGATGTCAAAGGAGTATGAAAATCTTATACATTCTGATGAAATTGGAATATTAATTGTAATATTGTATAATTAATATTCAAGCTTGTAAGGGGTTTCAAAGAACGCATGTTCAATAAACATAAAGCTGAAGGGAACTGAATTTTTTTAACGCTGAACCCTAAAAATGAGATTTTAGCGTTCCGTTCAAATAGTACTTTTTGAAAAAATTCAAGAAATCCAAGTTTATATTTATTCATGACTTTTTTAAATATGATTTTAAGGGCTGATAAAGCAAAACGAACGCTTGGAGACTTATTTTGTGGCAATGACACAGAAGGGGGATGAGGCGTATCGATGGAAGGATAGGGGACGACATGGGCCCACCTTTCGACATAGAATCATGTACCATAGTCGAGAGCAATCATGTCGGGCCAGGAGGGAGGCCACAAAATGTTTTTCTTGAAATCGGAAAAATTATCTTCGAGCCATTGCAAAGATTCCCAGCATCATTGTGGAGGCTAGGAACAGAGTCTGGTTGATCGAAGAAACCTCCTTGACCTTGTAGGTGAGGTAGCAGTCGTTCATATAATTTCTCAACAATTCAATGGTCCAGTTTTACTAGTCTAGCTGCATTGCTAGGCGCGAATCAAATCCGCTGTACTTTGCTTTTTGGCTTCCATTTCGACAAGGAATGAACCGATTTTTGTCAGTTGTAGCTTATTTGAACCCTAATATTCACTGAATTATTGTTTTAAAAAATCTTGAAACATAGTTATCAAATGAAGCCTCCCTCACACTATCAAAGTGGAAGCTGCGATTTGTTGTCGTGCAACTACCTTATGATTGGAACACGGAACGGAACGGAAATTATAATTGAGCACGGAACGATTTTTTTTTAAAGGAACGCCATAATACTGGAACTCTTACAAGCCTGTTAATATTCATATTAGTTGGATCGATTCAATAAAAGATATCACATCTGAAGTAAACTTTTTGTAAAATATAGCCTAACTCTAGGACTTATAATATATATAAAAAAAGTTACGTTTGTGAGATATTGATAAAATAATTTGGCAAAATATAACTTAAAGTATATTTTGTTATTAGTCATGAATCGAATATTAATTAATAACTTTATCACTTTTATAACGTGGTTAGAGCAATATAATAATGGATTAATTATAATAGGATATAGTCTATATTATGGTTAACTTTTTGCTGAATGGGTTGCATGAAGAAAATTGTAATTTTTAAAGGGATACATTCAGAAAATCATATTTTTGGAAAGTTATATTGATTAAAATATTTAATAGGGATGTAAAAAATTATCTTTTTATATTTATAAATCTTCAGAATTTAATCGGCAAATACTCTATCACAATCCTATCAATAAATTTATTTAATACACGGCAAATAATCTATAGGCAAGAAGAAAATCACTCATATACAATGTTGGCGACAAACAATGGTGGTTCAAGCAATGTAATAATAACCCATAAATTGATTTCAAAATAAATCAATTTATTTAAACAAAACTTTGCAAAATTTTATATATAATATGGATCTTTTAAAATTAATCCCCCTTGGAAATGAAACTGCAGAATCACGAAGGTTGATTGGATAGTGTCAACGGAGTCGAGTAACCAAAAAATTAAAAATAGAAGCATTGATAGCTAAAATACAATCAGTCAAGACTAATAAAAAGGGAATGCCTCAAGGGATGGAGAAGATGGTCTTGAGATCAATATCAATTATGGACAGTTTTGATAAAAGGGGATGCTGGTTAAATATATATGAAGAAGTAGAGTCTTGAAATTTGTGTATTGAGCTTCTTTTTTTCTTAAGTTTGTTATAGTTTTTTTAAAATACCTAATGATCCTATAAACATTTTTATTAGCTGAAGTATTGTTATGTGATTTAAGTATTGGTTTCAATTTAAAATGTGTTGTTTACGTGAATAAATTTAGGCTTAAAAATAAATAAAATAAAAGAGCCCCCTGTATCAATCACACTTTAAATAAAGTGTAGGAAACTATGATAGTCCTTAGCCTTTTTTAGCCAGGTATGAGTTGCACTCTCTCGTGATGGCTACTTAAAACGAGTCAAGATTGGGATGAGAAGTAGCATTTAATATAAATTCAAGGACCCCAAGCCAAAAATAGTCAAACGTATTCAAATCTGTTGATATGGGAGATGCTGTTACAATAAATTCATAAGAGTTTTAAAAAATATCAATATAGGCTGTGTGCAAATTATTCATTATATTTTTGTATTCTTTACCTCATATAAACACTACATTCGGAGCAAATATACCCCTCGGTTCGAATCCTAACTCTGACGGGCTCTTAAATTTTATTTTAAGACATTTGGGGGTTATAAAAAAGTATAAACTTCTATTTATTAGTCTTATATCGCTGTCATTTTTGAATTAGTTCTCTTCAAAGGAAAGCAAAAATAAACTTTATTAACATGGCTTTATTCCATGTTATTAACGCAACCTATTATTGTCTAAAATAATAGTGTAAAAACATTTATTACAATTTGTTAATACTATTGATCGTGTAACCTGTAAAATCTACATAAATGGTTCATGGTTTGGTCGTACCTATTATAAACATCAAACATACCGGGGTAAAAGAGTGACATTTGGAATTTGAATAATTCAAACCTTTATTCTTATACCCATATATGTATAAGTGGAGTAAATATTTCACAAGTCAATAAACGGATGCTAGAGTTCATCAGACTCAAGAAAATGTCTGTCTGGAGAAAACACTTTAATTAAAATGTATACAACGTAAGACCACTTAAAAAACAAGTAGATACAAATAATTTTTATAAAGACACAGATTATATAACATTAATTATTATTAATTAAAACTTAAAATACTAAGTACTAAGACGTCAAAATGAAGTCCTTTTTTAACTTACTTTAACATAGTTACTATTGGTTCCATGTTGGGTTTATTAGTAGGTATCAATCAGTCAACTTTTTAGGCAAAGCTAGTACATAATTTTTAAGATATAGACGATATCGCCATTGCTCATGGACATCACGCTTGGGAGTTATTCTCTTGAACTTGATGTGTGTACGTTCGCGCCCTACTGATTCCTAGAGAAATAAATATACATTGGATTTCACCAAAAGATTCCTAGGTTAGATGTAATTACTATAATGTTTACTTATACTAAATCAGTGCAACTCCATCTAACCAGTTAAAGGAACATTAAAAAAAATGACTATTATATCAAAAAGCACTAAGATGTCATTTTGACTTTCTTGCATTTATTCTGTTATTTTGACAAAGTTATAAGGAATTGGGAAAAAGGTAATTGCTTATTTTCTTCCATTTATTTAACTAAGTATATTTTGTTTATTATTGGTTAAATCGGATCATACGATAAATTGTTGTTAAGGGGTGAGTGTATGCTACAAATGTTGCACGTTGCAATCGTGTTTTATGAAGACAACAGCAAGTCGTACACATCTTTGATGACGTGTCAGAAGCTCCAAGAGCTCGGATGGGAAGGTCTTATGAATCCAACCTACAGTCCGGACTAGCACCAGATAACTACCACCTCTTCCCTTCCATGTCCAACGCGCTTGGGAGTACAGATTTGGCTTCAATAGAGGTATGTGAAAATTGGTTGCCCGAGTTTCTTGTCAATAGGGAATTGGGCTTCTACGAGAAGGGCATTATGAAGTTGGATTCTTGTTGACAACAATCTTAAATCTTAAGCTTAAATCAGATTATCGTAACACTTCTCATAAAACATTGAAATAAAGGAAAAAGTACGAAAGTACTTTGCCCCCAAACGAATATTTAGACACTGACGTTTGATTGAATACAATATATTAGAAAATTAGAAAAAGGTTCGTAGTGTATGTTGTATTTAGTAGCAACAATGCTTGGACAAATTTAATACAAATGTATATTTATTTGAAACGTAAAATTGATGTCCTTGTATTTCATTGTAGCCACATACACGCGGTGTAAGTTTAATTTAAATATCTATATACGTTGATTTCTAAGCTGATAGGTAGGAACATTTAGATTATAAAAATATATATTCCTTTGGTTGGAATCATGCTTAATAAAATGCTTCAGCTGTAATATTATAAATAAAGTTTTAAAATATGTGATTTAGAACGTGTGTTATGTTTTTTGGAGTTGTTTTTATTTTATCAGAACTTTTCACATTATTACTAATGATGGAACAATTCCAAAAAAAATTCTGATGCCAATTCCAATTCTTTAGTATTTTAAATAATAATTAAAAAATACCATTTCGTATTAGGGGTATCCTAAGGATTTTTTATTGCTTTTTGATTTTTTTTTTAAATTTTCAAATATTAAATTTTGAAAAAAAATTGAAATATGCAATTTGATATTTAAAACTTTTATAAAAATCCACAGATGTCTTCAAAAAAAAAAAAAAAAAAAAAAAAAAAATTGAAAATTAAAGTTTTTGGAGAAAAATTTCAAAAATGTAATGATACTTACAGAAAATTAAACTCTTTGGAAAAAAGTGTCCCATCACTAATTATTTCTGTTATCATGAAAAACAGATATTAACACTGAGGGTTTGTTGGGGAGCCATAAGTTAAAGTCTTTGATGGACTCGGAGTAGAATTGAAGATCAATATCGGAGTAATTTCTGTTTTATCCTTGCTAAGCTACTCTTTTACCAAACATTCTTTAACGTTTCTGCAATTAAATTTTTTTTATTTTGGTTAAAGCAACCAGGTAGTGCATATTTTCTTCAACATTTTTGGTTTATTTTTGTTAGGCAACAGGATGAGACATCATAATTTCCATTTCCAAAAAGCTATAAAACAAGGTATGCAAATCAGATAAGTTTTAGTTTTGTTTTATAGTGTTAATACAATTTTAAAGTTACATTTTTCAAAATCTAAAAGTTAGGAGACTATTGTCCACACACTGAATAAACTTGTATTTTAAGACCTGTGTTTTTGTTTTTTATACAACAGTACAATTATATTTCAAAATAATTACAATTTCTATTCAATACGAACTTCACTCATATTTAATACAAGTATTAACAAACAAGGAGACAGGGGAACTCTCGTACTTTTGAATTTATATAAAATATGTTGTATTTTGGTTACAATAAAAAAAAAAATTCCCGACCCAAGACCAGTATAAGTAAAACAGAAATCTTTTTAGTATTAAAATAAAATTGAATTTAAAAAAAAATCCTGGGTTAACTGATCCATATTATTATTTTACACTCAAATAAAAAATGGTTGGACCTCTTTATATTTTCCCACAGCAGAAGCAAATCTTTTCTTCGATATACCTTGCCTGAGTACTATCAAAGGACAGAGTGCTCGTAATAATTCAATATTTTAACCAATATAAGGCAAAATCAAACCCAACATTCTGGAGGGCTCTCAACACATCTATTGGATTGGATTCTAATTGTAGTCGTTTGATCTTTCTCTCAATCAACCGTTAGAAGAGTTTCTTATCATTTTCTGTCATCAGTAATTCTCAAATTGTTTTTTTTTCGTTCCTTTTACGTAATTAAAAAACACTATCTCTCAGGCCAAATGCCCTCTTATTAAAATCATTTTTTGTATAAATTTGTCTCTTTTCTAATTCTTCAGTCAAGATAAAAAAAATGTTTTTATTAAAAACTTCTCTCATAAAATCTAGTCCCTTCTAATTGGTGATTTCGTCATTTCTAGTCTTGCTTATTTCTTATTTGCATTCCGTATCGAATCTTTTATTCATCGTAGAATATCCTCCATATATCGTTCCCTTATAAAACCTTTTTGGGAAGGATGTATGAGTTATGCCAAAATCTTTTATTCTTTTAGCTAGAATTCCACTAAATATTTCATAGGTAGTATTGTAAGGGGTTTTTGATTCTCAATCCACCTAGGATCCTTTTCTTGCTTAGGTATCATGCGTTATTAATATTGTTTTCAAATTTCCCTACCCGTAATAACTCTCTATAAACTATTTCTAAAAGAGGAGCCAAATAATTATAAATATATATATATAGTACAATATTTCTTAAAGTATTCCATTGGAAAACCATCTGGTCCCGTGGATTTATTCTTCTTTTTATATGACATTATGTAGTTTTGTATGATTTTCTGGGATATAAATTTGTTCAGAGAATTGTTAGTAACTTTAGGAATCTATGGCATGTTTTTTAAAGAAATGATCGTCTGATTTATTTTTCGATTAAGCATTATGTTTCTTACACATTTCTTCTCCTCTACAGTCACCAGACTTGTATATATTTTGAAAAGAGCAGAATAAATTTCCTTGGGATGCTCTATGAGTTTTCCATTTGGATCAAACACATAATTTACTTGCTTTATGGTCATTTGATTACTTTCTATTTTCTTAAGTTGCTCCAAAATTACATTTTCTTTTTGATAGAGACTGATTGTCATTCATTATTGGACAATTTGGTGACACCCATTGTTCACTCACTGAATAAACCAGTATTTTAATAACTTGTGTTTTTTTCCACTTTAAATAACTTTACATTTATATATTTTAGCGGGATAGCTATAAGCCCAAAATTATTTTAACAACATATCCATTTTTTTAAATGGACAACTAACTGATTAAATAATTAGTAATTAGCGATTTTGGAAAGATATTAAAATGTTGGAGTTTTTCCTGAAAAAAGCAATTTTGTTAAAACCAATTTTGCAATAAAATTAAATCTACTGGCATCAATTTTATATAATATTCAATCAAACCATTTTTTGGCAATATTTATTTTTTACGGGAAACACACTTTCTTTAATACTCCAACCATGATATGGACTTACTGTATTAAAAAAAAATGTTAGGATCTCGCCTCTAGATTGAAAACACGCCCACCCCGCTATTAATTCTACATCCTGGTTGCATCAGGAAATAAAAAAAGACGTTACATTGCTGCACCCTGTATGGTGTACATACTCATATAAATATAGCGTTACTGTCTTAAATAGTATTTATTATAAATGATTTTTTGTCAATAATAAAATATATATTGTTATTATATATTTGTTCATAAGGAACATGTCCAAGAATCTCGCGGGTGTTATCTCCTATTTTCAGCCCATAACTTATTTTTGAGTGCTACACATAAATATTAAACATTTATTTTCTTTGGTGGTCAAATAATAATAATAATTTATTATTATTGCCTTAACAATACACTATAAATTCGTACATTGTTTTGAATTTGTAAGACAAAATAGAAATATTTGTTATTAGCAACTTTATTACGCTATTAATTCAATGTGGTTTTTTTCTTGTAATACGGGATGCTTTTAAACACTTTTTCATGACTTATTGAAACAAAGAGTTGTATGCAGTGCGTCAACATAAAATAATTTGAACACAAATTAAAAAAGAAAAAAATACAAATATGTTTTTTTTATTTCATTTATATAGACATACAGCCCAATATTTTATGGACCTATTTGAGTCAATAATAGATTTAGTATTTAAATTTGTGGTATGAATTAAAGTACCCATGAATGTTAACTATACTTTAAAACCTTTTATTTTATTTGAGACAATTATATCAGCTCGGATATGGCCCCTTTAAACTAAAAAATATATATGTCTCTTTCATTTTTTGTGACGATCAATTTTGACTACTTTAAGGGCAAATGGCGCTTTCTACAAATGCGTGCGTGGACACTTTGCCGAAAAAAATAATGCATACATTTGATGAAGGTTAATGCTGCAATACTAGGTATTGCAGTTTTTATGTACAAGATCAAGTCCTGATCCAAAGTTATCTATACCAAAATCGTCTTTGACTTTTAAAATTATGAAGATGTGTTTTTAATACAATAGTCTAGTAAATAATTACATTGTCTTCCAGCAAATATCATCATGAAATATTTTCGGCAATGTGTCTGTTTGTCAAAGTGTCTTTTGGCAATAAGATTTTGGACAATTTTTGACCAAGAACCCTGAAAAAGATAGAATATTTTGAAGGAGAGCGGTAGACCTATCATGACGTTTTGTTAGATCGTCTGCAAGCAATCGTAGAAGGAAGTAAATAAACTCCTAATCTAGCAATGACATATGCAGGAATCACTCCAATGCCGATCCTCAATGTCAAATATCTCAAAAAAGTTGAAACCCCTATCCTCTTACAGTAGTAATATATTCTCTCCTTTACGACACGTCATTTCTCATAACTTAGTAAAGTTATTTCATTATTATTAGAAGGTTGCAATATTTGAATTTCAACTTTCCATTGTCGCGTCGCCGTCTCCAATTTTGAGATAGAAAGATAAAGTATGACGTGCAGGCAAACTAATACAGAGTACCCTTGACTTTTTATTTGTTCTTGCTGCATACATGATTGTCTGTATTTTGGCTATCAAGGCCTTTAAATCAAACTTCTTCGGATGACCTCAACCACTCTGTTAAGTCATTTTCGCGCAGAAAGACAGAAGAAGAAGAGATGCTCTAAATGTTTGATCACTCGAGAACTACTGAATATTTCTTAGGGAGTTATAAGTAGTGAGAAAGTCCGGTTTATTAATTAGCTGGCCCATTTTTTTTTTTTTTTTTTTTTTTTTGGAATTGTGAATCTAATGAATGAATCTTATTTTCCTTCTTTGTTAACTCTTGAGTAAATATTCGTGGGTGCTCATAAAAGACAGAGAGTAACCTTGAGGATTTGTTGCAGAGTTATAATTGTAAGCCCTTGTTGGACTCAGAGTAGAATTGAGGCTCGACATCGGAGTAGTTCTTGACAATGACCTTGTTTATTTCCTTCTCCTCCTCTCCAGAGACTGATCTAATGAAGCACCATGAAAGCCAATCTGATTTCCTCCAAAAAACTCTCCAAATTGTCAGGGTTACCATTTTGATTTTCTGTTTCTTTTTTTACATGGCCAAAATGCAAACAATTTTCATCATTACTGATAACTCTTCCTAAAATCCTTTATAATTCTACGGGTTTTTTAAACTATTGAATACTAAGATGTTTTCTATATAAGAATAATGGTAAAAGTTTCACTTTACTCAAAGACTTACACTTTTTACTCCCCCACAACAAATCCTCAGCGTTACACTTCGTCAAGCATGAGTACAAACACTCGGGGTTTTTCTCCACAAGGACCAAAGATTGTACGCTATAATGTTTAGGATGTAGAAGCTTAGTTATAATTGTAAGTACTTGTTGGGCTCAGAGTAGAATTAAGGATCGGCATGGTAGTTCTTGCCAGTGTCCTTGTTTATCCCTCCTCCCTTCGCCACACCTGATTATGGCTGATCTAATGAGACGTCATGACGACTAAGCTGTTCTTCCCCAAAACATTTTTCAAATTGTCAAAATAACCATGTTGAATGTATGTTTCATTTTTTTAACATCCCAAAATACACACAATTTTTATCACAAGTTGTAAGTGTTAGTTCATCCTCCAATCGACATTGGAGCAATTCCTACCCATGCCTTTGCCAGATGTGTATTTGTGTTTATTTCCTTCCTTTCACGACTGATTGTAGCTGATCTAATAAAGGTCATGCCAGCTCAGCTCCTCTCCTCCAATACATATATTCTCCAAATTATCAAGGTTACTTTGAATGTTTTCGTCCAATGTCTTTTTAACGTACGACCAGGTCAAATTATATCTATGATGTAGATTCTTATGAAATCTACATAATTATGTACGAGGTTAAATGCGAGGTTGAACTTGAATATTTGGTTGTTTGTGGCACACTCAATATCTTTATGAGCATATCATATTAGGTGATGAAAGAGGGAGTGAGAGAAAAGGCCGAACCTTTTTTTCTTCATAAATGTTTATATTTACGTAAAAATTGCATATCTTTGTATTTCATACTTTGCTATCTTCCCTCAAACAAAGAGGTTTTCAAAATCACCAAATATAGATTTTGGGAAAAGATTATTTATTTATTTGACTTGTAGATACAAATGCATGGATTCTATGATAGGAACATACATATATGCAAAATTGTATTTGTTCTAAAGAAGTATGATCTTATCATACTCTACGGATTCCTCATAGTAGCAATCAATATGTTAACTACTAGGGACAAATATTTGTGATAGTTGATTTTAATCCATTGGCGCTTTACACCTTTTGCAGATCTTCTTATTTTCTTCAAAAAGGGTGATGTTTTATGAACTTATATGCTTTGAAATAATTGTTTGCACAAGCCCATATACAAACAAAGAATGATTACTCAAGTTTGGAATCTACATTTACTCTATTGACCAAACAAATACCAGTACATCTACAATGATTAAAATCATGTCATGAGGGTAAAAAATTGAAATAAGTTGCTATTAGTTAGGTCAAGGGTCTACAAAACTCGAAATGTTCTATAGAAACGAAATATACTAAGTAGTCATAATAGCTCTATGTAATTTTGCTGCATACACTTTCGCCTCTATGGTATTTTGCCGCATGACATAATAGACGCCTTGTTTTGTTTTTATGTACATAATAGATTTGAACTTCAATTATCAATTGATCGAGTTTCTTACGTATTTTAGAGACTCCTTTAAAATCATGACTATGACGAACGAAAAAAAGTGTATAACATCATTTCATTATTGGACAGGAGGTCATTTTTAATTTATCTCTCTCAACTAAGATTATGACTATGAATAAGGCGCCACCAGTCCTTTCAAAATAGACTCTTTTTTGCAGATGGCAATTTTCAAGAGGATCATTTTTCTGAGGGTAATATTTCGTGGGGCAGTTTCCCTGCGGTCAATCTTCCATGGAAGGCGTATGTGTTATGTACATAAAAATAAATTAACTCACCATACCTACCGAACAAATATGTACAAAGGTAAATATAGCAATCCACATCATAAAGAATTAAGATTACAAAGAAATCAAAACCAAATATTTTTTATTATTTAGTTATTCATATTTTATTTCTTTTGTGGTGAAACAATGTACTACCACATAAAGGAAAGATCAGAAAATAAAATAGTTAAAAAAAATTTACAGCTACACTTCAATAATAAATTTAATATATATATTTTTTTACATCCACGGAGACCTATTTGAATGCAATTAGAGTGTCAGTTCATAAGACAATTGTGTATCTTGTAGAATGAGGGACTTATTACGGGATACTATTAATATATAGGGGTGTAAATCCTAAGCATTTATTACTATTGGCAATTTGAACCCAGAACATGGAGTCCATTGGCCAGCCACTTTTTGAAAGACCCTAAGAGTGAAAATTTGCGTAATTATATGGCCTCAATAGATGATATTATTTTCATAAAACGTCCTCCAGCTCCTCATTCTTGAATTGGTTCCCAGTGGCCCCTGGTGATGAGTGAGAGCTCAGGAAACAAAAGATTATGTGCTCCATGTATGGTATCAAGCAATGACTCATAACCTTGTGTACATATCTATTCGTAAAGAAAGGGAATAACTTCCATATAGGTATAACTATATCACAAATGCCCGGGTAAAAACACCCCATGAATAAATAAAGTTCAGGATACTTGTTTTGAATTTTACATGTCATCGGGTAATTATCCAGTGGGTACCTGTTTTAGCGGGTATTTTTAGAATTTAAGTTTCGGATAAGAGTCCGTAAGGGTATCGAACATTACCTGGAGCCATCCCTTGAATGTATGCACATGCTTATATTGTTTTTGATTTATGTTAAATTTTTGCGTTAACTAAGCCCATTTATATCACTCTTTATAGAATGCTATATACAGGGAAGAATAAAGACGTCCTCCCTCCCCCACTTGAGTCATACATCCTTCTTCATATATTGAGAGTTGAGGGGCAAATTCAATAACTACAAATATTTGTGTTTTTGTTTAATTGTCATTCTGGGAGTCTAAAATTTAATGGTAATGATAAGTGTACTAAATAGAAATAAATTATTTTTTCAATATATGGTTATAGTAATGTGCATCTTTTGTTGTAACAGTAAGAAGGGTTTACACTAAAGAGTGTTAGAAAGATAAGATTTCGTACTGAAAACACTTCTGGGATAGTTCTGTGATTGTTTGACTCAGGTTTCTTTGAGTGTTTGTCAAAGATGGACATTTCCTACATCCATATCCGGTCTTTTTCTCAGACGAGTTGTTACATCTCGTTGAACAATTTTCTACCCGTACATAATTGGAAACTAAATAGAGAAGTCTCGCCTTAATAATAATTTCGAAGGGGAACGACGACAGCAACTTGGTTAGCAAGTTTTTGACTGAGAAAGTAATGCTTGATAATGAGTTCTAAGCTCATTGCTATTAACTGGTTTGGATAAAAGTACCTCCAGTTTTTTTATTTGAATTAGTCAAGACATTAATGAGTCATATTTGCATTTTTCTTTGGAAACCCCTCCTAAAAAGGATTGGAATCAGTTGTTAGTATAACCATATCTTCATTCTTGTTTCGACAACTCGATTCTTCTTAATTTATTAGTAAATATTAAATATTATCAAGAAATAGTAAAAAGTCAACAAAACAAAGCTTAAATCACTACCTAAATTAACTTACAGCCTGTCTGGGGCACCATATTTAATATTTTGGAACAATGTCTTAATTTAAATTTATTTTATTAAAAGTTAAATTAAAGCAGTTGCTCGTTTTTGTATTTAAAAAAAAGAGAGGATTTCTGTCCCACTGAAGCTCAAGAATCCTTCGAATATGGCCTCTTAGATGGACTCCCAAAAAGGCCCTTGTGCTCCTACAAGTCTAAAATTTCAGCAATAGTGTTTTTTTTTTTATTGGGATAAACACCCTAACCAAAAACTATCAAAATCTGTGATGATGATGTCACATGGAATACCCTCTCTATACACTGTGACTGTGGAAAATAAAATATTAATTTCTTGCTATGTTACTATATGATTAGGTCACGGGGGTATAAATTTATGAATATATTGTATTTGAAACTGTTTCTTTTATCAGACTATTAATTTTCGTAAGAAGAAAGCCATATCCTTACCATGGTTCATTATCCAAGATGTGGTCAAATTTGACAATACTATAGAATAAGAACATTTTTTATGTTTCTACATAAAAACACTCTTGAACAAAAAATAAGAAAAGTCAAATTTATTTTTTATCTATGCGTGATATTTCATACACATATTGGAGTCAATAATAGGCTTTGTATTCAAATTTTGAGATGAATTTTGATACCCAAGAGTTTTAACTTTATTTTATAATTTTGATTTGGTGGAAGAGACTTATATTGGCTCCGATATGCCCCTTTCAAATAATAATTATCAATTTCCCATTCTTTTATTCTGACCATCAACTTTGGTCATTTTAAGTGCAATTGGCTATAAAAATAAAAATAATTTGTGGATGGAAATTAACGATTATTCCTCGTTCAAAAATTCCAATGTTATCCATGCCAAATTTGTAGGAAAATTATTCTAGCTTGCTTTTCTGTTGACAGTCCACACATGTACGTATGTATTCAAATCTACACAAAGTAGAGATGTATGTGTATATATACATCGACACACATTTGTCAACAAGTAACAACAATGACTGTATCTCTCAAGAAGACAGATGATGAGTACATACTCTTTCATATATAAATTGCTAGGCTTATTTAGTGTACTATGAATTTAACGTCCTATATGGACTTGTCCATCCCATACCTCATCCTTTATTTTAAAACATAATATCAAGAAAAGATGCCAAAATAATAAAGAAATACATCAAAAAAATATTTCATCCCTTATCAAAAATCATGAAGGAAAATAGTTCTAAACTTGATTATCATGTTATAAGAAATATAACAACAAAATAATTAATATATTTATTTCAGAACATTTTTTATTGCGTGGCAACCAGTTTTAAGATAGTACATGGGTAATGAAATGGGGGATATGTCCATTGTTACACTTTTAACATATTAATAAAATAAGTGAGAGTTTAGCTTAGATACTTTGAGATTATGCCACAAAGAATCTAATGTACCTTTTGAAGCCATTATATTTTTTTATACCGGGTGTTTAGATTATATTTTCCCCAACTATCATCTATGTAATTATAAACCGTCATCAATTATTAATTTATCAACTTAATTTCATGAAAATTGGTGTCAATATTTGTTATGATATATACTCAAATGGGCGCATTTAAATTGCCACTTTGGCCACATTTTTCCTACAGATTTGACTTTTTTCTAATAAAATCTATCAATTCTCATTCTTTTTATGTTATGATCAATTTGGGTTAATTTAAGTGCAATTTGTGGGTTAATAAGAATACTTTGTCGGTAGAGATTGATTTTAATTTATCAAAGAGTACAATATTTTTTTTATAAAATCATTTTCGAAAGTTTTGTGTTGACGAAACACATATGT
The DNA here is from genome assembly GCF_016086655.4 of Lepeophtheirus salmonis. Taxonomy (NCBI): domain Eukaryota; kingdom Metazoa; phylum Arthropoda; class Copepoda; order Siphonostomatoida; family Caligidae; genus Lepeophtheirus; species Lepeophtheirus salmonis. The sequence continues at coordinate 57,744,986 of NC_052135.2, forward strand.
AGCATCTTGACAGTGGGCTGATTGGATTGACACTGGATGACTCGCCATTAATAAGGTGTAACTTAATTATTGTGGACAAAGGCCACCTGACCCTTTCCCGAGATTACGGTCCTGTAACAATGCCCATGTGATAGGATGATAAAATCTCAATGTAGAACCTTGCTAGAGATTTTATAAAATGTCACTACTCAATCTCTGTGAAATAGTTAAAAGCTTTGCAAAAAAGATTATACGTAATAGTAGGTAAAGTACTTAATTTTTTTGGTGGATTAGTTTTTTTCGGATGTATTTGATTTATGCATTTTTGATATTAAGTAAGTGTAATTTGTTATACTAATTTATGAAAATATATTTCTTTTATCGTGTAAATGTCAATTTTCGTCTTCTTTTTTTTTTGGTGATATTTGTGATTTGTTTAAATGCAAGTAAATGGGAACTTTTTTCGACTAAGAAAATGATATCAAAATATAATATTTGTTTCCATACAAGCATATATTTGTATTAGGATTGTTTGGGATAATTGGACTTCAAATTTGGCTAGAATCTAGTGTCAACCCTTATATTTTATTACCGTGGAATAATTTATAGCTACTTTATCTACAGATAATCTTTAAACGTACATGATGCACAAATGCAACTTAGTTACTCATGAGTACAGCTTATATCTTTGTTAGGGAAAAAGAGTCCAAGGAGAAGGCAGAAGCAAGACATAGTGCTCTACTGTTCTGCGCGGTCCATTAAAATCTGAACCCTTTGAGTTTTAGCTTCCACAAGTTATAATTTATAAATTAATAATATAATTTCTTACAAAATTAATAGATTAAATAACTCTGTGTCTGAGCTCTCTTAATAATTAAGGTAGTTGCCCTTAGCAGCAATCATGGCTTCTAGGCGGTGGTGGAAGGCCTGGTATCCGCTGCAAATTTGGTCTTCTGTCATGACGTCCCAGTACTGGCTGACAGTGGCTTTGAGGGCATCGGCGTTTGGATGATAGACACTGCAGGCATTCACCTTGACATGCACCCAAAATGTGTTGTCGAAGGGGTTGGTATCAGAGCTATAGGGGGGCGACAAAAGTGTCAAAAAAGAGTACAAAAGACTTATTAAAAGAGTTTTGCAACTGAGGAGATGAGGTTCTTTCATTGTTATTGTCAAAAGTGGTCTCTACAACCTCACAAGTATCTTTCTACCCACTTTTTGATAGCTCTCTGGACAGTCTGGTGTAAAATCCCGAGATCTCTTGCATGGGCCCTCATAGACTTGACAGGATTGACCTGTGATGTTTTCTTAAGTCCCTTGGGCCCAGTTTGGTACTTTTGACAGCCTGTCTTCTTCTTCAACCTTTCGGACTTGCTGATGGCGTAGACTGTCTTCCTGGAGACTCCCAACAGCTTGGAATGCGCAAATGGAAATTTGTCAATCAAAATTTCAATCGTTTAACCTTAATTAATTATTGAACTAGTAAGTGTTCAGGTTTCAATTGACCACCCCACCCCGTCTTTAGAATCTTGTTTTATGATTATGACTTTTTTTTTTCGGGAGGGAGGAAATGAATTACTTCCAATAAGGGAAAAAACATTTTATATGCAGAAAAAATATTGCAGTTATATTTAAAATCATATATATTTATTTTATTATGTATTTTAAAATCATTTACAACAATAAGCAATAATACCTACTTCAAAGTTAACATCACAACGACTTTTCAAATAATAGGTATCTTACAAAATGCCGATTTGTCGTACGAAAAAAACTTGCGGGAGGCGTGCACGGAACTTCAGAAATGTTTTGGGGATATCCATAGAAATGCAAGATTTTAATTACTTAAATGGGTAAATCAATTTGACGTCACTTATATTTAATGCAAATAAAGTCTTAATCTTTCAGCCATTCTAATTTTTTTCCAATACATGCCTTAATTTAATTGCACCATTTACTGGAAAATAAGTAATCTCAAGATATACTTTCAAATCACAAATAGCGTCTAATGATCATATAAAAGGTATAATGGACGGTAAAACTTTTATTTATTTAGTAACTTGTGAAGTTTCTAACCCATTTGTTGATGCAATATACATAAATTATAACCCGAAATTAATATCTTCAATCTTTATTTCTGCGTATTATTATTTTTTTTGTTTCAATTGGAGGTATTTAAAAGTTACAACATTTGTACAATATTGTACTCTTTAATTTAAGATATTTCATTGAATTCTCTTGATGGTTAAGAAAGGGGTATTGTTTTATTGGAATATAATATTAGATCACATTTTATGTTGTAGTTTATAGCAAGACATAGGTTTTTGATCAACTTTTTTGGCCAAAATGAGCAAAAAGAAGAGCACTAAAATTTTGAAAAATGAGCACCCAAAATATCAGAATTGAGTCATTTGTATTTAAAGAAAAATACCGTTTTATAAGAATAATTTAAGGTATGAGTATTTTTTTTTATATTTATCATAATTTATTAACTAATTTTGCTATATTATATTGAACAAACCAAAAGTTTAGAAAGATTTTGCTTTTGACCAGTATTGGTATATTTTTATTAATTACCATAAGAAGTTCACATTAGTAGTTGCAGGGAATTTGAAGTTGGTGAGATCCTCAGGAGTATTGTTAGACGGAGGCATAACATCATCAGCACCAACCTTACAACCTTTTGTATAAGTAGAAGGTCAGGATTTGGCTATTTGGCACAAAAGTATTTCTCATTTGTTGCAAGATTCAATGGGGATTATTCAAAAGTAAATTTTGCACCAAATTTATCCTTCCTCTAATTGGCTTTTGTCAGAATCTGGCTTCCTCATATATATGATCATGTAATCATGACTCTGATTTCATTACATACATATTTTACCTTAAAAAAAAAGTAAGTCTAATTTAGGAGGGTTTTAGCAGGTAGATTTTCCCTCGAAAAATATCAACAAATAGTCATCAAAAGCTATTGTCTATTCTAACCGTAACCCTCTTTTCCATAATTATTTCATACCAATTTTAAAAATGAGCGATTTTCATACAAAAATCACTTGTTATATGAGTAAGTGTTTTTTGGACTCTGGTAGAATGGAGGATAGAGTAGTTCCTGCAATTAATATCCATGGGGACAGAGTGGGGCTTTTGTTCATTCCCTGCCTCTCATAGCTGCCGGAACCTAATCTAATCAAACGTCATGACTGCTAAGCTTCTCTTCTCGGAAAAAATCTCTATCAGTTTCTTTTATTTTGGCATACCGGTAGGTCATATTTTATACAACTTCATTGATGTTACACAGGCTGGCCTTAACTATAGTAGATCAACATGATAAACGTTTAGTACGGAGTCCAAATTACAGTTAGGATAGGGATAAGGACAACAACTGAGGCCAGGGCAGGCTTTAGCGTGACCGAAGCCTGGAACAAAGAAATATGTACATTTATTTCTTTCCTTCATAAAAATTTGAATTTCATTCCAAATTCTATTATGTTCATGCTAGATATGGAGTGGGATTTGTGAGTATTTCATTTCTCTCACGGCTGCTTGCAGTTTATCTAAATGAAACGTCATGGCAGCTGAGGTTTTTCCCTTTAAACATTCTTTAAATTGCTAGGGTTACCTTGTGCATTATCTGTTTCTTTAATTTTACTTACCAACATGGTTACATACATGTTTTATGCTTCACTGAAAATGATTCTTTTGCGTTGTAGGGGTAAGTATATAAATAATTAAGAATAATTCCTCATACTAAAATTGCCTCATAAATTACATTGGAAATTAAAAACAATCCGAGATTTATCAAAGCAGGGTTTGACATTTTTCTTACTGCTTAATTGCATTAAATAATGCATTATTAACAATAAATGTATGTGAATTCAAGACTGACTCTGTTACGTAACTCTCATGTCGTTCTTATTTTTTGGAAGGATCTAAAAATAGAATTTGCACCATTTGCATGGAGTCAATGTATGCATTATTGCACACACGTGAGAGAGTTACACAAAGATTGATTCATTCCGGCTTAATAGGGTGGATACTAGATACCTAGGTAAGGCGGAGCTCCATCATAAGTATTAATATATTTCTAAATTCTAGACCTTAGATAAATAAATATATAGATGCGACACGATGTTCGAATGATTGAGCAAAGGTATCACATGATATACATAATATGAAATCACATTTGTTTTTTGCTTTTTATACATTAATAGTCGGCAATTTCAGGTTAAGAAATGATATTCAACTCTGATTACTCCCATGGTCTATTAAAAGGCACAACAATTAACTTCTTTTGTTTAGCTGGTGTTGAAATTATAATACATCCCCTTTATACCCAGAGATAAAATATTATGGAGTAATACCATGAATTCCATGTTTAGTTAGTTCCTGAACAGGGGTTCGTAAATCAAATCAATTTATCCCCTAAGAAATAACTAAAAAAACAGCTTGAACTGGTTCTCATGTTCTGTCTCCAACTGTCGTCCGGGTCGAGTGTTAATAAAAATTCGTATATTGTGGAACTTGTATCTTCAGGTATTACTCTGTCCTATTTTCTCCTTGTTGTCCTAGCTTATGTTCATTGCTACAGAGGGTAGAGTAAATCTATTTCAGCTTTACAATGTCGGACTGCCAATAGAGATCTTTTTTTTTCTCTCTACATATATTTATTTAGGTTTGTTAATCGCAAGAATTTCTGGTATGTAGACCCCCCGACAATTTGAAGAATGATTGAAAATAGGACAGCTTAGCTGTCATGAGGATTCAGTAAATTAGTTGGGATATTAAGAAAAAATGCATAAGTCTTAGTCTATATCAAAGACATATGTAGGAAACAATTACACTGATTTCGAGCCTTAATTCTACTCCAAATTAAAGAAGGACTTAGATTTATAACTCCTCCACAACAAATCTTTAACTTTACTCTTCGTCAGTCATGAGCCAACTCACTACTGATTATTCTTTATATTGAGTTGTTCTCTCCTCTAGAATGAAAAAATAATGATAGTAGCTTTATAAATTAAAATAAAAAACGTTGCTCATATTGCCAACAAAAAAAACTTGCACGCTACGAAATGCTATAGATTTACAATATATATATATTATATCATATTAAGACGACCAATCGTTATTAATGCACAAATAAGTCCTTATTTTACATCCTGAAAATCAATTGAACCCATAAAAACCAGTAAATTTTATGAATTTATAAAAAAAGTTATATGTTTGCTCTGAACATAAACTTCATAAATTGTACGCGGAGCCTTTTGAATTATAATTAGAGACGACTACAAAGTGGGGACCCTAAACATGCAGTAGCAATAAATTACGCTTTTATCCCTATTATTTATAAAAGAAATTGATTGCCCAACCAAACGACAGCTAAACCGCAAAAAAAAAAAAGTATTTTTTTATATCCTATATCTAAAAATATCGGAAAAATACGTTTGCAATCTATTTCACGCCGATCTTTCATCGTCAAGAGCTGGGGTACCACGGCTGTTGTTACTTGTCAAAGATGAGATTTTAAAAATGAAAAAAATTGCTAAATGGAGTCTTTAAACATACCCAAATTGAGTTTTAGGTTGTCTTTTCATGATTCCATAAAAATCCCTCCTCCAAAAAATGGTTCAAAGAAATATCCTTTTTTTCAAATTTATTGATATTTTATCCTAAGATTAGTTAATTTCTAACTACTAAACCTACTTCCTAAACCAATACTGATAGGACCTCGTGTTAGAGTAAAACATCGTCCTCTTTTCTCTGCACATTTGCTCTCTTTTAAAATCGTTTTTCTTATGTGTATACACAATAAACTTCATCCATAGCGATCCTGTCTTGTCTAGATCGTAAAAATCATCTCAATCCTTGGATATCCATCATCAACTTTTTGAATAAATACTTCCAGGGCAAAGGCGCACTGGGAGGAACAGACTCCGAATGGCTAGTTTGAAAAATCTGTTCAGGTAATGTTTGTTGTTTATCTGACAGATTTTTGCATTAAATACATATTTGATGGGATTTGAACCATAGCAAAGATAAGGTGGGGCAATACATTCATAAACTCATGCAACTTTGTTACTTATAAATGGATTTATGATGTAGGAAAAAACATATTTATAACAGCTATAATTTAATTAAATATATGTATACGTATAGTTGAAGTCAAAAGACTCAGTTAAAGATCTAAGATTCCCGTCACACTTGGATAAAACTACATCTAGACAAGCCACCTCTTGATGTACTATTTTTAAATATATTTTAGCTCAAATAGCGGTACTCATATCTTTCTATTTTTGTTTATAATTTTTTTATGAAAAAGCAATTTATTGTTTAGAATTTAAGTAGTGTTAAAGTCATTAATTAAATCCCTTCAACTTACTTGATAACATATCAAAGCCACATTCTTTTATTTTTGATATTTTAAAATGATCAAATAATTAGTCCAAATATAAATGTTGATCCTTCGTAACTGTTAAAGAATTAATATTTTAGCAAATTCTTCCATCAAGACCGTCTTCAGGAATACATTTTGAAAGAGGCTTTAGTAAGAAAAAAAAAAATCCCCTCCGTTTTGTCATTGAAATATTTCCTGCAAAATAATAATTTTTGAATTTTAACACCTTATTTATTAGGTCCAGTTCAGTTCAGTCTTATGACCAGTCCTATTGGTCTTAAGTTCTATAGCATATTAAATAAACAAGAAACAAAGTTGAGTGACGTCATGAAGATCTGTACTTTATAAGTTTTTAGGAATGATATGCAGGACTGAACTGGAAAGGACTAAAGTCTTTTGTCCGAAATAAGAACGGAGATAGAACTAGTAACAACAAAATTTCATAGATTTTGGGAGGGGGCTCAAGCCCCTCCCTCCATCCCACCCATGCCAAGGTCCATTTAATTGGAAGAATTTAGTTGTACTTTATAGGCCTCCTGATGGTTCTAGGAGCCACAGAAAAGTCGTTGGCGGGGTGATTCATCAACTTAGTGGGATACTCCTTTATATTCTTCTTTAAACTTAACATAAACTTCGTATTCCTATTTAAGGATGCCCTCCACTTTTTGATATCCTGGAGAGGTCTTCTTCATTTTTTCATCTTGCCCAATTTACAACCAGGCTCCTAGAGCACTTAACGATGACCGTAATCTTCATCACATCAACTCCAGCATCTAGAAGATCTGAGATGCGCTGCGTTTTTGCTCGTTGCTTGCTAAAAAACTAAAAATACTGCAGTTCTATCTGTAAAATTTGCCCAGAACATTATTGTATATAAATAAAACAGAAAAGGTGTAAAAGGGCCCAAGCCTGATAATTGAAGACATGGATCATCCATCATAAAGATTAGAAAACTCAATTAATCCATTGAAAAAATGAGAATTCTAATTTTTATTCATACGTTGTAAGTGTACGTATTTTACTAAATTCCAACTCATTAAAAGTTAATACACGGAATTCCATTTGCTATCCACAGAATGATTTGCAATATTTAAAACAATACACATTTGTATGCTGTGTTTTAACAGCAAAAGGGCAGGTAGCTAATAACTATATACGTCAAAACCTTTACAAACTTATTTCTTTTGCAAACATTAAGGGGCAAACCATGAAGTAAGAAGTCAATGCAATTGGTATTTGAAGTGGTATATGATGCATATTTCAATATAACCATCACGTTATTATCTGTATTGTATCACAAAACCTTGCCACTGAAAGAAACAGAAGAAAGGTCCAAAATCATCTGTTAGTTTGCCAAATATCCGAATCATACTAACTGCTTTATATCTCTTAAGTAAACTCGGGCTTTACCATTTTTAAAATGAATTACATAAATATATTTGATAATATTAATATCTACATAGTACTATATTGGATACGTTATTATAATATTCTATAAAAAGCTTAGCTATACATTTGTATATGATAGCCAAAATTTCTTCAAAAAAAAAAAAAAAGAACAATATATATGTATATAAATATATATACGCCAAGGAATCAGCAAGAAATTGTATTCTCGTCCTTTTGGAAATGTAGTGTAAGTAGGTATCCGATAAAACGATTGTGGTAAAAAGGTTGCGGACAAAAGCGTTGGGGTAATATCGTTGAGTGGTAGTATTGTAGTGTACATTATCATTATGAGACAAAAACGTTGTGGGTAATATCATCGTGAAGCAATATGATTTTGAGCAATGTGATTGTGAGTAACTTCATTGCAAGACAATAATATAGTGTGCAATTTCGTTGCAATTGATATTATATTTGGAATATAAAACTATTGAATGATGAAGAAACATGCCAGGATAGAACCCTTCTAACATACAATAATATACACCTACATACCTGTGGGCAGCGTATATTGTTACATCTAAAAAGGGTTTCTTGGAACTTAGAATCGCGGCGGTGGTAGAGGTTAAACTGACTTGGGACACAGTACTTTACAAATATACAAATTCACAAATTATAAGCCAATATACCCTTCATATGTCCAAAGGTTCCCGTAGGGGGTGGGTTAGAGGGGCTCTAGCACCCTCAAACAATTTTAGTAGCGTCAACACGAATGTTAAATGGATAAAATCCTGCGAACGGCCCTGATGTCTGCTACTGTTTTAATTCATTTAAAAAATATACCAACTTGTAATTTCCCAAAATTGTACTTGAATGGAATTTTGCAAATGTTGCAGCTGTCCTCGTAGCTGGGAGCATTTACAAAAGTTAAACATATCAATTTTAAAACAATCAAATAAATAATATTTTTTGATAAGGAAATAACTAGACTTTTCCTGATGTTCAATGATTAAATTACAAAGTATAACAGTGGATTAAGATATAATCATATTTATTTATACTATATATTTCACGGAACAGTGTTATAAATGGGAGAAATTCGCCCTCAAAAACATCTTTAGGACAATGCTATGTCTAAAAAAGCATGCTTCATGTGAAGTGTAATTATATAGCATAAAATATAAGAGTAAACAATGTTAGGAAAATTGCACTTGTTGCAACTGTCCCCTTTGAACTGAGTGTTACAATATCCGAAAAATTATCTTTACTGAGTGAGTTTTGAATTGTAATAAGAATATATGAACTGATCACAAAAGAATAAATGTTTCAAATTATAACCTCTTAAGCTTTTGTTTTATATACTCACACCTTTGCAACACCTTATCGTATGATCTGATGTGGCCAATATTAAAAAAGATATACTTAGTTAACAAAAAAGAGGCAGGGAAAACTAAATTACTTTTCCCAACCTAATATATAATAACCAGGACAATTTAATTTTTCCTTTAAAATGATAGTATACAATTAAAGTTCAAGTTGTAGAAGTAATATTTGATAGGTGACATCCCTCATAGTCTTTACACTGAATCAACCAATAATCAATATTTTAATTCCCAATAATTTTTTTCATTTTTGGTTCATCTTTAACTAACTTTTCATTGAGAGATATTTTAGACATTATCATTTTATATAAGAACATACATAATTAGTCGACAACATATCTTGTTTTATGGATTTTGCTTTCGATGATTAGTTGATTATATAATTAGTTATTTCAGCAATTCTGTAAAGGTCTAAATTTTTTTGGATCTACTAAGGGAAAATCCAGTCTAAAATCGGATCTAATGGTTTTGATTTTAGCTTCCTAGCACCATTTTTCGTGGATTTATTTGTGTTCAAAGAATTAAGCAAATTTCAAAGTTGAAAATGAAGAGAAAAAAAACGTATAAATACATGTTGTTTACATAACAAACGTATGTTACTCACTATTCCAACTCATGTTAGTGACTGACTCTCTATTTTAGACAACTTTAGAATCTGACCTCTCTAATGACACCACGCCCATTCCGCACCTACTTCTACAGTGTGATTGTAATGCATTATAAAAAACGAAGTTATGTTGCTGCACCCTGTATGTTTGACCACTGTCTACGAATTCTTACAATACATTTCATAAAAAATATTCATACCAGTTGGTCCATTGAAATCTGAACACTTACTAATTCAATACTTTTTTTTAATTGACCTTTATTGTCATGCACTTTAAGATTTACAGTCTTATTATAATATAACACGATATACAGAAAAAATAATTAGTTAAAACATACAGGCAAACGAAAATTAAAAAAACACTTTTATAAAATATCGCACAATCAAGAATATTTAAAATAAATATTTAGAAATAACATTAAATGGATGATAAATTAAAAAAAAAGAGTTTAAATCTTCAATAAAACATTTGCATGAAGATTAACAATATTTAAATTCCATTGAGTTTTTTTTTTTACTGTCCCTAATTTATAGACTATATATTGTGTTTTAATAATAATTGAATCAGCTCTTTCATTTTTTGAAGATGAGAGGAAATTTTCTATACCCAGTTGTTTATTGAATAATGTGTTGATCATTCTGATATACAGATTGACATTCCTACAAAATATGAAGGGGTGTTTCTTTTGAAATTACTAATTCAATAATTAATGGATTTTGAGTGATTGAATTTAATTCATTTTTTTATATATATTAAAAATGAACAATTAATTATAAAATTGAATAATTGTGAGCTCTGTTACTTACGTAAAGGTCGAGAAAATGACACATGATTGGCAAATTTCAACAATTCGCGCACTTCAAGAAGTTGGGTGTCTCCAGGACCACCGTCAACGGTGTCAGAAAACCGAAAATTTGGAGAGGAAGACGGTCTCTGTCAAAAAGGCCAAGCTGGACCTGAAGAGTTAAGGAAAACAGTCGACCCTTCTAATCCATGAGGACAAGAGTCAAGCGATCACGGGATTTCACACCAGACTATACAGAAAGCTATCAAAAAAGTTGGTGGAAATACCTTTGTGATGGTGGAAAGGCCACTTTTTAATATAACATCGTCTCCATATAGATCCAAAAAATTACGAGAGTCCGGGAACTTTACTCCAAATTTACTATATTTTGACCTGCGCTAGTCTTTCAATAGCGGCTATAAACTGGAGATGAGCAGACAGCAAGCATTGTCTACAGCTCTTTTTAAATAAGATTAAATCACTTGTCGAAAATGATGATGTACTGTTGAACTAAAGTGCACGTACCGGTTAAAAAACTTTTTAGGGAGCAGCCTCTTCACGGAATGGGAAATAGAATCAAAAGCTTTTTTTAGTTTACCCCAATGATAGTAACAAACCTGTTCTTTGCTCAGAATCAATTACAGCTTGAATATTTTTTGAAATTTCTGAAATTCATTTTTTGAATTGAATTGTCATATAAAATTATATAAGTTGAATTAAGTATCGTAATTGGTATTCGAATCAGTTCCGTTACTTTTATTAAGAATGAGGTATATACTTCCTGACTTAGTTATTGAACTTAGAATGTATTAATTCAATCAAAAAAATGTTTTTCGTAGAATAATCCATTCATCCGAACTCGACATGTCAATAAAACTCGAACTCGATATAAATACCTCAAATCCAACACGACTTTTAATCTATTGTGCTATGATAGATTGTTATTTGATTCTAACCTACTTATATATTTACATGCATAACTATCAGCATTTTAGGTAGAACCTACAAATTGTAGAGTGGATATGAATACCTCTCAAAACTGTCCCTAAAATACTTTCTTAAGTCTTATATTTCTTCATAAAATAAATAATGAGCAGACGCTAGACAGTCTTCAAAATCAAGTTCAAAAACATTTTGTAGTGTCATTCAACTCCTATGCACAAAATTCTACGCATCTTAATCCGCACATTTAATGTTCCAATTGCGAAATCGCTATTTTATTAAAAATATGTAGAAAATAAGGATTTAGTGTTATTGATTATCTAAAGGCAATCGTCAGCATTTAATAAAGTTGTAGATAATTATGTATAATTAAATTTATGATTCTTTTAAATAATGCGAGGATAAGTTGGCATATAATTGCTCTTTTAACCTATCCATGGCATTGAACTATAAATATCAGGGCTATCAACATTAGTTGTAAGTAATGTTGAGACTCAGGAGTCCAGTCTTAGGTCCGGTCCTATTGGTCCTTGAGATTGGTTAATAAATTTCCTTCTAAAAATGTTGATGGTTTATACTGTAAATAAGATATATGAGATATGTATTAGAGCAGTGGTTTCCAATCACCACTTCGTGAATCAATCAATAGCGACTCACACAGTGATTTTTCTGTTTTATTTATTATCTAAGTCTAGGACAATAATAAAGGGGGACTTAATACTTCATCTTCAGTTGGTAGGTGAAGAAGAAAATATTAAGTATAATAGTAAATTACATAAGATAATTAATTCTGCGAGGTTGTTGATTATTTTTATTTGACACATCAGATTTCATGGGGAACAAGCACCAATGGCTACTACATGTTCTCTGCACTCTTTTCTTACTTCTTTCAGACTGTAGATATAGGCCTCAAATATAGGTACTCCCGCCTAAAGATACTAAAAAGGAAAGAGGAGAGAAGAGGGTTGAAATAAAAAGTAAACAAAAACTATGTATATTAATTATGTTCAGGATTCACGTAACCTCGATCAAAAAATATAGAATATATACACTCTTTGTAGATGATTAAGGTTATGTATCTTTGTTTTAAAATAAAAGTTTATTACTTTTTAGAGCATAATTATGATTAAGATACTATGAAGTGTATTAATGCTTTTGGTTTATTCTAAAGAAAAATACAAAACCCTGTCCGAAACGTTGACTTGTATTAAATCACATTAGATGAACCTTTGTCAAATGATGTGATAACGCTGAACTACGCAAGAGATGAAAAAGGGCACATACAAAATTTTAGACAAATTAGAATAGATGATAAGAAAAAAATATTATTGATGGTTATACCTGACCCCTCTTTCCCTGATAGTCTCTTTAGTCCTAGACTAAGCCGAGAGAACTTTTATTTTGAAATGACCATATTGTTCTCACTTGCATGCTAAAGTCTAAGCCAGTTAACAAAATGACTAACAAACAGGCATCCAGATGGTATCGTCCGGTTACAATGAAACAAAATCATGCAAGATGACTATTCATAAAGGTGAGGAAGCAAGGAAATTCGAGGCTTGTGTTTTTTTTTCATTATGAAAAGAAGAAGGAAAAGTGAATGACGTCACTGTTGATACACAAAGTACTGTCATATATAATTGTAAAGTAATATTTTTAAATCCAGACTTAATTCATTCTAAGGCAACACAAATTATGTGAATAAATTCGATAAATATAATTAAAATTCATTTATAGTACACAGTGGTAAACTTAAGACCATGCTAAAAAGTCTGAAAAGCAAAAATATTTAACTTATATTGCTATTAATATCTACAAAAGTAAATCCTTTCTAATACTTATTTTCATTGTTATGAAACTTGACGATATCTTTGCTTGATACTTTGTAGAATCTTAAAATCAATTTCAAAACTAATTATTTAAAAAGACTAACATTAATTTGCATAGAGTATCTATTAGTTATTATGAACTATCGGTATGTAAGGTTATAGTAATGTTTTATGGATATTATCTAATTTGCTATTTTATTACTAATATAATATTGGTGAATAAAAGAATAGCAATACACAAAAATAACATCCTATATATTCTTTATGTACATATATGAATAATAAATATTAATTTGTAAATTGGCCAATCATTCTAAGTTTTCTCAGATTATTACTTCCGTTCTTAAGTTTCAGCTTTTTAATAAAGGTTATTTACTCTAATTCTTGTACTTTTTTTTACAAAGGATATGATTACTTCTTTTGGCCAGTTAAGATATAATTCAATTAGATGATTATGTAGCCTTTCAAATACGTTTGGGGTTTCGTCAATTGCGTCTTCATGGTTACAATGAAAGCATTGAAATGTTTTTACATCCTCTTTTGAGTATCCAGATTGGAATTCTTTAAGGGATCTATAATTCGTCTTACTTGGATTTTGGAGAGGCTTGTTTATAGGGTGGTCCTTATTAAATTTTGTTTAAACTTCTTTGAATTTAGGAATTTACACTTGGTTTTGTACCAACACAATTCCTTTTTCGAAAAAGAAAGTGTTTTTTGCAATTTTTTGTATTTGCACTGCCAATACAAAGGTTCATTTGCTTTCTCACACTGGACTCCTTTTTCGAATTCGTAAACGTGAATATGAGTGCTTTGTGTCTTATACAAAGGCATTCTTAATATTAATTGGGTCTTTTCTCCAGCAGACTGAGATCCAATGACGCTGGTGCAATAAATTTTCCGGAAGAAATACAAAATACTGGGCATGCCGTTGATTGGGACATGAGGCTATGGGACGAACACGCTTTGAACCTGGAGATGATGCCATTTTTCTAAGCAGATCCAAATTAGTACACTTCACTTCAATGAAATTATTTGAATTGCCTCAACTATGATGTGAATCCCCGAGCTGAGTCAGCTAACGCCAACAAGACTGCATTAGAAGATCCTTGTTGCCTCACCTTTATATATCACCTTGAGCTCAGGGCTCTCATTGATTTAGAATAACAGACAGTCTTTGATGTTACAATAGTGTGATATTTTTGGTGCAATGTGGTAATAAAGTTATTATTTCCCAATGTTATAATAACATTGTAATGTTGGAGCAATGTGGTTCATAAAGTTCCATCAGAGTATACAGTGGATTCAAGTTTATTATTTCATCCCCCTCCCGGTGTGCAGTAAAAGTTGTCAAACGTTGACGGTCCGTAAATCAAAAGGAACGACTATTAAGCAAACAGTTAATTAAATTAACTAAATCTTGATTAAAAATTGCTAAATTGACGAATAAATCCTAAATATGCACTGTCAAGAGAAATAAAGTATTACATATAATTGGATTTAATATTTCTGGATCATACAAAAAGGTGTTGACAATAAAATGTAGGTTCAAATAAATAAGAAACATTTGTATAAATTTCGGGGTGTATAATATCCCAGGTGTAATATATGTCTAGACCAAATTTTAAATCAGACAGATGAAGGTAGATTTTTTTCGTCTATATGTATTAATTTTTTTATTTGACCGATTGAGGCCAAACTTCTGTTACGGATCGAATTCGTTCGATGTAACAAAAATTATAATGGTTTCAAACACATAAAACTAGTTCATTTATAAATATATATAATAGGATAGTCTGAAAAGTTTCTGATCTCAACGTGAAGATGGCAGAAAAAGTTAATGAAGGCTAGGCCCATCTATCTGTTGATAAGTTACTCACCAAGTTTTCAGCAATTTTGGACGCCAAGTTGTTATGTAACACTTGCTTAAGTGAGTTGATGTGAGTTTTTTTATAGTAAAAATCTACCAAATCCAGTATTGCTCTGTTGGTGCAGTATAGGTGTAATAAATCCAAGTTTTGGCGCCGTTTAATTACTGTTGATGAAACTTGGATCTACCGTTATACGTCCGAAACAAAAATACAGTTCAAACAATGGACGACAAAGATTTTTTGTCAGAAGAAGAGACAATTCGAGAACTATTATTTTGTGGAGAAATACACCGAGAACTATTTGGCCAGGTTACAGAGGTAGGAGAAGTGTGTTGAGTTACAAGGAGACTGAGTTGCAAAATATAATAAGAAAATCAGAAGAAATGTTATGTATCTTTGTTAGGTTGGAAACTTTTCAGACTTCCCTCGTATATATACCCTCAATTTGGTCACCATCCTAGAATATATTATACAATAGCTTCAATGCAATTGATTGCAAATGATAGTAAAAAAAAGGATCAAAAATGTACAATGACCTTGATAAACATTTTTAAAGATGTAAAATTCGAGTTTTGCCAAGGGGGAGAATATATATGTTACGTAAGGCATCATATTTTATTTTCGTACCTATTAACTCACATATTTACAAAAAATAAAAATAAATACCAAAGTAATTTCATGACTTGTTTTGTACAAATGTGGACTCATTTTGTTTTTTTATTAACTGATGTACAATATACATATAAAACACATATGGGATTAAACTAAAAAATAATTTAAATCCCTTAGCTTTATATGCATTCAATTTTGTCACCATCATGTGACACACTATGGCAGTGATACTCTATCGGAAGAAGACACCTAACTTACAGAGCTATTCTGCATTATTGCTGCATTCTTTAACTCCACACTTCCATGACGTTCAATCATAGAGATAAATTACAAAGAGTGTTTCCCCTGAGCAAAAGCAAGGGAAATTTTATGAAGCCGAAAGTTAGTTGACCAATACAATATAAATATAGTTATTTATACACCAATCAGTCCAGATCTTGTATGGAATCATCCTATACTTATATAAAAGCAGAATTGTTCCATAAAGAAAAATATAATCAAATCTAAAAGCAGGGAGGGTTGGCAAAAATTATTTAATTATTCCACCCAGTATATACGTGCATACATAGCACCGGTTCTCTTCTTAAATTTGCCAACTAAATATGCAATATACTACCTTTTATTCATATTTATATACGCAATATGTACATAATTTTAATATACTAATCGAAAGATATCCAAATATATTTCAATATCTTCAAGTTTTTGTTTTTTTAATTTAAAACCAGTATAAAAATTACATACCACATGAATCTTCTTCGTTCAAAGCCGCATAGTAAATACAAAGAAATAAAACTAGATATTCACGTTGACCAAAAACTTGAATGAAAAAATAAATTCATCATTAAAGACATATAAATAAAATATTTGAATCCATGAATCTCTTTGTTGGGGTTAACAATGAAAATTGGAACATATGTAGAAAATGTATCTTTGTTGAAATTAACAGTTAGGGAAGATTACTCCCCCGAGGTTAATTTGGGTAATAGAGTCCATCATTCTATAGCAATTTATTTAAACGATCTTTTGACTACTTAAACATGATAATATATTGATCATTCAATTAAAACTATGAAGCTTTATCGAAAAAATTTAAGTATCATTGTATTTTACAAATACGTGGAATTCGTATTGTAATGGGTGAATTCTACGGTTTTGTTTTATTTGTTCTTTCATGATTACATGTACTAAATTAAATAATTCAACTTCGTGGAATAGAATGAGCCATTTTTCCAAAGAAACTAATGAGCATTTGTCATCAAAAAGTATTTTGTTTTCCAAAAATATCTGACTGTACAATGTACGTGCATAGTTACATCATTTGCAATTAAGTTAATTATCCTCCTTTTCTCACGGCGTCATCCCAATTACATAGTTTTTTGGTCAATTGTTAATTTTTTTACGATTCATGATACTTATTAGTGTTCTAAACGTTCATTGATGGAACACAAATGAGTTTTTAAAATTAAGCTGCGATTAAATCCTTAGGGTTGGATTTGTCCTTAATATAGGACTTAACATTGGGTCTATCCCAATTATTGTTTCTTAACCCTTAATTGATGTTGCACATACGGAACATACCCAAAAAACCAGTTGTTTAAATATTATATTCAACTAAAATGTGTCAAATTTCCAAAAAAAAAAAAAAAAAATACATCTCAAACAATCCTGTTTGTATGTGTCAGTAGATTTTAGTATAATTTTGTATTAGAAAACATGCTAAATAGGTAATTATTAATTAGAAGAAAAATTCAAAAAATCTTCTTTTTTTCGTTATATAACTTATATGAAACTTGTTCACCTGATACAATTATATTATTTACAAAAAAAATATATATGTCTTAAGCATTTAAGGGTTAATAAACGGTACAAATTATAAAAAGCTCTCTAAAAATAAATCAGTTTAATACTTAAAATAGTTGAGTAAAACTTTAAGAATACTTTATGCGCGAGAATAGTTACCCATTTTTCTTAATTTAAGCCTAAGCAAAGTATTTGTTATTATTATAAAGGTTGGCTCCTTGATGGTCAAGATTGATAGATGACTATTAAGTATTTTTGTGTAATTCTAGAAAAAATTTAATGAAATGCTCAACAGCTTATAAATTATTTGTATTATTTGTGTAAGAACAGGAGGAGAAGGCTTGAATGAGAAATTTGATATTACTGAATTAAGACAATTGTTAATATCAGCTGCCTATTATATGATTTTGGGGAAGAAAATGGATTACTACAATAAAGAGGAGACCCCTCTACATTTAAAATAGCATTCATTCTGGGAAAATATTATAAATACCCTTAAATTCATACATATTTATTTAATTATGCACTTATAAATCAATTTACAACAAAGATAGGCGAATATTCTTCAATTAGGGGAAGATGTTAACCAACCCATGACTGATGAAATAATGAAGAAAAAGAAGAAAAAACCCATGCATAACCGTTTTTTATTTTGATTAATCATTAAATTTAGTTTTTTTTTTACAAATATCCCTCCTTTACTTATGATTATGACTAGTGTTAACACAGTTTAGTCAATTGTAACAATATTAACAGAAGAAGTAAACAGTGAAAATCCCTAGAAAAAAAGTTTCATCTTCCCATTGTAATCATTCATTATATAAATAATGTATAGAGTGTTTTTACTGACGTTGTAGAAAACAGCGCCATCTTGAGACTCATAGCTGATGTTTTTTAAACATAAAAATTAAAAAAAAATCCTATAGTTTTATGACGAAACATCATCAAATGGCTTCAAAAGTAAAAAAAAAAAAAAAGACTTGAGTCTGTATATTGAATAATACTTGATGTCAATGATAAACAGAGATATTTGAATTAAATGAAAGTAATAAAATTTGTACATTTTTTGGCGGATCGATTAGAGACGATGAAGTTAGAAATTTTTTTTACTTTCTTTTCATTTTAATAGCTAAATAACGTATTCACCATGGAAATAAGATTGTATAACGGTGTAATATCATTTGATACATATTATGGTCATTTAACTTGGCATTCTTTTCCTTAATATATGAATGAGAAAATTCTAAGCTTCGTTGTTTATGCCCCAAAAATGCTCAACATGAACCATGTTGACGTCACATGAAATATTTTTAAGGAGAGTACAATGCCTCCTATGGCGCCAAATTACAAGTTTTATATACATATATGTATGCAATAGACAGACACATATTTCATCATAGGTAGCATTTTTTAATAAATGGCCTGGTATGAAGGGCATTGCTCTATCAAATTGATTTCTTTGTTAATCTGCAAATTATGTATATAAATTATAATAATTAAATTATACTCAATTTAATGCTCCAACTAATAAAACTCTACAAAAATGCCGCATACCAAAATTTACATTAAGAATATCAGTGAAGGTGGGATGGTTATTCCAGAGTAGAACTAAATTACCTATGACAAATTTGATAATTATATTTACTTTTCTTAGTTATTTTATGTAGGGGGAGATCCCTGACAGTTGCAACATGTAATGGTTGCATACTCCGGGCCGTTCACAGAAACCTAAATATATTACCAATAAAAAAAAAGTGTGGGGATTTACTCTTCAAAAAATATTATTAAATGTTTTTTGTTTTTTTTAAATTTCTAACTCGAAGTTGATATTTTTTAACTGTTGCAACCATCCTTGGATAAGGGGACCGTTATAAAGTTTGTTGAGTCGCTTTCAAATGCAAATAGTGAAAAATTATTAATAGAAATAACTTTTTAAATATGTTCTAGAAATAGCAGACATATTTAGGTATATTGTGTTAAAATTTGGCGAGTCTTATTCAATGTAGCTCGGAGTGATTGAGCCCAAGCTTTTTATAAAGTTACTTCACACTGACTTAGTATGTTACTTGTTATTACTTTTTCAGGCTTTAGGATTCGATACTGGAATAGTGTATACATTTGTAGTCCTACATACTAACAAAGCACCTCAACATCATTTTCCCTTTCACAGTTAATAGCTAAAACACCTACAAAAAAAGGGAGAAACATTATTTTATTTTATTATACATTTACATACTTTTATCCCATGTTTAAATCTTATCCAATCTTCTCTTTTTTAGATTAATAAATATTTGAGAGGTTTATATATATTTTTTATGAACAGTTGTTACTTTTTGTAGGTTTTTTTTTTCTATAAAAAAAATCATATAACGACATGGAAGTATATATTGTAAACATATTATTTTTTTAGACATATTTGCAAACCATGCAATGAAACCAGTTGGTCCTACATAGATATATATTACTATTTATTTTATCGTTAAGTTTTTTTTATTCCTCTGGCATTTATGAACGCGTCTTTGTTGTTCACTTTACAATATATATATATATTTTTTTTTTCGTTGTTGTTACTTTGAAAAGTAAAGAAACACATTGAGGGGATGAGCCTATTAGAGTCTATAGGCATAACAAACATTATACTGTTTCAGAATTGCAGTGGAATTGAACTTTAAATAGAAGTCACTATTTTCTTTGTCAATTTAAGCTAATGAAGATAAATAGTAATTATGTTATGTCGATAATGCTTAATGGTAGGATTGTAAATTAAGCATTTTTTAATGAGTAATTTTTTTCCCTGTTAATTTGAACCTTGTTGTTTATTTTCAAAAACTGTTATCATTATTCTTTCATATTCGAGGAGTGAACATCTTAGAACAAAGTGTAACTAAATATAAATTAATCACAAGTGTCTGTGTTCAGAAATGACGAAGGGTCACGCTTATGATTTGTTGTAGACTTATTACTAATTAGTATAGTTGAGTAGATTTTGATAAAAACTACCTTCAAAAATTAAACAGGAAAAATGGTTGTTGCGTGTTCCTTTTCATCTTCTTTATTGATTATTTAATTGGTCTTTGTGGTGTTAACTTTTACATCTGAAGTATGTATTATCGCCTATCTTCGGTGTAAATTGTTCTAAAAATAAAAAATAAAATAAATTTAATTAAATTTAAATATCATTACAATATTTTAACAACACTAATGATATTTTACATATAGAAGGCTCTCTCTCGTCTTTAGAGCAGTCATTCACTTTACTCCCCTGAAATTTATATAACTGGTAGCTGATATTTACAAGGGTATAAATTAAGTAGTACCATACTTCTCCCTCCCGCCTTCTCTTCACACTCTTTTTTTATTTACAAAGATATCTACTTTATATATAAGGGCAGCCCCTATTTCACTCAGAGAAGAATTGAGGATAGAAAACGGATTCATTTCTGCCTATGTCCTTTCTTGATATGGAGTGGAACTTCTTTTTTTTATTCTCTTCATCTCACACTTGCTTGCAGTTAATTTAATTAAACGTCATGACTGGTAATTTGCTCTTATATCAAACATTTTTGAGAATTTTTTATTTTTTTAACATTGTATAATATAAAAAAATACATTTTTTACACAGCGAAAATACTTACGATTTACTACCTTGGGCATTAGGATTAAATACTTTGGGATTATAATATATAGATACGACATTTTAGCTGTCTTGAACCATTCATATTTCTTTAGTGTTCCTTTATTTGGTCAGATGGAATTGCACTAATCAAGTATGAGTAAGTATTACAATTACTTCATCTAACCTAGGAGTTGTTTTTGAACTCCATGAACATACTGTACAGGGCGCGTGGACAAAATCCACTGCATTTTAAAGACAACACTACTCCATCAGTTGATCTCTGATTTGTCTGTTTTTGGTGTTAAAATTTTTCCCGGGTCCTAGGCTCCAGTTATTGTGTACCACTTGTAGCAATAGCATAATTTTAAGTGCCCAAGAAGAGTCATTATGTTTAATGAGAGAGATCGTAGGTGCGCTGCTATTCAGATTATGCTTAGTGATATAAATAACCGAAAATAAAGAAATGCTGACATCTCTGGCCTTCTGTCAATGCCAGTTATAATGGTCAGAAGTCTCAGCAAGCAGCTGGAGGAGTCATCGGACCCGATGGACGTTGTTGACAACAAAAAGAAGGAGGAGAAGAGCACCAGGGTCATGAAGACCAAGTTTCCGGCCACTGTCATGGTATTTGGGGTCGTGTCAAGTGAAGGTCATGTCATGCCTCCCCACATCTTCGTGGATCAAGTCTGTTGTCAGCGACAGGCCATGGAGGTGGCAGCAGGACTCGGCTCCGGTCCACAAAGCTTAGCGGACGCAAGAATGTCTGAAAAGCAATACTTTTGCGTTCGTACCCTTCTCCTCTTGGCATCCCTCAACACCGAATTTTAACCCGTTGGACAACTTTGTCTGGTTCTACGTGGAGAACATGACCAACCGCTCATCCAATACCACTAAGCAGTCTACCATGACCTGCATTAAGGAGAAATTCAGTGAGATAGAAGCAGTGCAGATCCAAAATGCCTGTTCTCGGTTTCGTAGCCACTTTGAGCGGGTTTTGGCCGCAGACGGCAGCTAAATTGAATAGATAGATGCTTTATATCCTAATAAAGATATTTGTTTTTATTTTTTCAATAAATATTATAAAATAAGCTTCTAGTTGTTGTTTTTTGAAGCGGTAGATTTTGTCCATGCACCCTGTATACAGGGTTCTACTTCTATTTAACATCCAACATGATTTAAAAAATAATAATAATTACCTCCTAAACTAATGACCCGATTTTTATAAAACCCAATACCAATTGAAAGCTGAATTAAAAAAAAATGTCATTCAATATTATTGCCTTTGGCATTAATAATGGCCTCGACTCGACCTCAGAAACGGAAGTAGTTATTGAAGAGAATATATTTTGGGAAATTCCGTAATTCCTCCTTGATCCTGAAAATCACCTTTGATTTTGTGTTGTAGGGAGATCTGTTAGTGTGTCGTTTAACTGCATCTCACAGAAATGAGTCCATAGAGTTTAGGTTCGGTGGGCTTGGAGGGCAAACACTGGTCATAATTATTTTCTGACTCTCAAGATAAAGGACCTCTTCAAGTTTAAGAAGTTTGCAATCTGAACGTGGTTCAGTTCGGCGAGGATCGTAAAAAGGACTCTCTGCCTTTTTTATTAATGTTTTGTAGATACTTTTTATATACGCCAAACACTTCTGTCCAGTCGTCAAAATAACAAACAGCGTCCTACCTACGCATGCACAGCTATTGCAAGTCCTCAAAGTTTGTTTATAATTTATGTATTTTTTTCTCTAAGAACAACCGTGATTCAAACTTACACATATTGAGTTCAAGAGAATAAGTATCTTCGTCCATCCATGGATATTTTCTTTATTTGTGGACTGATTGTTAAAATTTAAAATATATTAAGCTTAAACTGAATAACTATTGTTAAATGGAAAAACTGAATAATGCACGTACTTCTATACCAAAATGACCATGAAGCTCAGTTCTCAGTATTTGCTCTATACGATTAAGAGGGTTGGAGGGTGCACTATGTGATTCAATTAAAATTAAAAAATGAATAAAGGCTTTAATTTGACGTAATCGTCTTTATTTTAAAGAAAAACTTAATCAGACAAGTACTTCTACTGCTAAAACGAATTATATCAACAAAGTATTAAGCATTTTAAGGATATTTTAGTCCAGTCAATATCAATATTATTTATCTACATTAGTTGAAATTGACCCAAATACAAAGAAGATACCGTCCTTGATTTGTGACTGCATTCTGAAACAATCTAATATAATTATTTTTACAATCAATCAATTGATGATGTAATCATATTTAATGTTTGAAACTTATATTTTTATAATTAGAGCAGCATTTATATACGTCCCTTAAACTCAAATACGTTATTGATCGTTGGATGACGCTCACCTCAAAAAAAATTCTTTTGATTGAAGTAATTAACATAACGCCCACAGCTATTTTTACACGGTTGCTATTACTATTAAGATATGATATGTAAGTATACTTTGTTTTAAGACAATTTACAAATAACCCTTGCGCTGATATATGTACAATGTACATATATAAGAGTTAATTATCGTGTCTTTTGAAAAAATAATAATGGGGTTTTTTTTTTTAAATCCTGTGATCGCTCATACATAGATGGTTTTATAGGTAGGAGAGTTGGTTGATATTTGGGTACGTAGATATTTATCATAATATGTTTTAAGAATATATTATTATGAACAAAGTATTTATTCACTAAGTTTTTGACCATATGTTGGTGGGGTTATGTATTATCTCAAAATAGGGTTGGACTTTTATTAATACCATAGATAAAGGTGTAAATTGTACGCATTTTTTTCTTACGAGTTTTGTTGTTATTGCAACCTCAACTGTTTTTGCTTTTTTTTTAAATTTTGTTAAGCTGTTATAATTATACTATAATTATTTAGGAGAAAACAACATTGTATAAAGTGTGCTTATGAAAAGGGAAAGTAGCACTAAGGATTTGTTTGGAAAGTTATTAGTGTAAATCTTTATTGAACTCAGATTTAATTTGCGTAAGTGACATCGGATTAATTCATGCCTATGTCTTTGCAAATTTTTTTATTTTTTCAAATTTTTTTTATTTAAATTTCAAAAATTAAATTTTTTTGACAACTGTTCCATTTCAAAGAATAATTTTTATCAATAACATTTCAAAATCCACAGCTGTTCACTAAAAATTAAATTTTAGAAAAAATCAAAATTAAACTTCATACATGACATTTTTTTATTTTCATAAATCAATAGCTATTCACAGAAAAAAAAATTGTAAATTAAATTTATATTAAACAAATTTGAAAAAAAAAATCCTTAATTGGGAGTGGGGTCTATAGTCCCTCCAGCCCAGCCCCTGCATACACCTCTTGAAGATAGTTAAGCTCTTCTCCTTGATAACATTTTAAAAATTGCCAGGAATACTATGTCATATTTTGGTTTCTTTTATTTTTACATACGTCTGCAATATTGTTTTCTATGTAGTTGGCAAAACTAAAGAGTGTTTTTCCTTTTTCCATTGCTGTTATCATAATTTATTGATTCTTCAAGAAAGAACATTCAATTATAAAGTAATTACCAGGACTTGTGGTCATAAAAGAGGGAGAGTAACACTGATCATTGGTAGGGGAATTATTAGTTTACTTTAGTCGATGTTGGACTCGGAGTAGAATTGATGATCTACATCGATCTGAGTAGTTCATTTCTATGTTTTGATAGCTATGACAGTTAAACTTCGGTTCTCTCAAACATTATTCAACCATTTACAACTCAAGTAGAGTATGATATAATAAAAATGAGCGTCCCATGACCAACTATTACCTACTAACATATATAGTATTCTTTTTTACGTTGTTTCAAGGTTTTACATTCCTACATATATTGCTCATTATAACTATGAGTGATGTCTTTAGTAATCAAACATCAAAATATTTCCACTAGACTTTTTTTGTTGCAGTATTTCAGTTTTTGAATATAACATATTATGTAATTATATGAAAAAGATAACATTGAAGCGGCATACATCTACAATGTGCATAAATACATATATATTAACGTTCATACTCGGACAGAACCCGATATATTGGTCGAGGCAGGGATCTATTGGTTTGTTCTCACTCTGTGGATTGATTTTCTCCACTACTCAATAATGCACTTATGAATATTTTTAAAATTCGTAGCTGCTCATTCTGGCCAATTTTATAATTTAGAAAAACACACATGCACTAATCCACAGCTTGTATTTAAACTCGGTATACTAAGGTTGAATGGTTAGTGAAACTGATTTAGTTCAGACAATTATAATGGCATAGGATCTCCAGACCAAAATATAATATCTAATGATGTTGTGAAAAAAACTAATTTATAATTAAAAATATTGCGGTCAAGCAAATCGTGTACAAATGTTTACGTGACTGATATGAACTTTTTATGCTAGAACCGTAATGAGTAAAAGGTTGAAAATTTTTAATCAATTAAGTATATAACTTTTACAATTAAATTTCAATATGACCCCATTGACTGCAACCATGGTATTCTCCATAGGTCTGAAGCTGGTACATACACTGGCCATATTTTCCTTCGACATGTTAGCCCACATATCTTCAACAGAGGGTTTTAGAACTTCAAAACTTGCATGCTGAGTTCAGCAAGCCTTTCTCTCCACATTGCCCTAGATCCTATATTCCAAAGGCGAATAATCTGGAAAAGAAGGCAGCCAAATTGACCAAGGCCAAAAAATTTCCGAATTCATCTTACACCATTTTACAGTTTTAGCAGCTTCGTGGGCTGGTGCTGAATCTTGTTGCCAAACATAGCCTCCCTGAGGATAGATTTGGTCTAGCCAAGGCTTTATAACCTCGTTCATGACCTTCAGATACTCCCCTTTGTTGATAATGATACCCTTTGGGAACCCATGTGGAGGCTTTGTCTTGCTATCAGATGCCACCACACTCAACATCATGACCCCATCTGAGTGCTTTGTCCTATTGATAGGGGGAACCTCTTTGAGACTTGTGGCCAAATATCAATTGTTTTGTGCATTTCTGGCCCGGTCAACAGTCCAAAACTTCTCATCACTGAAGATGCGCACAAAGTTAGAATTTTTCTTTATCCAGTTCAGAAGTATTTTTCTGTTGGTCACTCTCATTGCTATGATACCCTTGGTAATGAGCTGCCAATGCATTTTTCTATAGCTTTTGAGTACTAGGTCCCTTGCTGCATGAACTGTAGTCGTCTTGAACAATCATGTGGCCATTCCCAGGTTGACCATTGATATTTCGGGGTTCTCATGGATTCTGCCCTTGATCTCGGCCAACTAAGGATTTGTCCGCTTCCTATTGTGCCCACCACCACCTTTTCTCATCTGAAGGTCATTTTCAGACTTGACCATAGCCTTGACTTTATAAATAAAAATTCTGGAGCACTTCTTCTTGTCCATGATCTTTGAGATTGACAAATTGGCTCCGAGAAGGGTTGCAACTATTTCCCTCTTACCCTCAATATCTTTAGACTGAAGCTAGATATCAATAAAATTATGGAAAACAAAATCATGATCTTTATCTGTTCTAAAAGTTGAAATTTAGGTTGACCAAACTTGTTTCTTTTAAATCCTAAAAATGTGCCTCCAGAACTAGAAACTTGATTTTCTGACTATTTGAACTAAAATGGAGCTGGTGGCTATGTCCATTGGCCGAATTAGACAAAAATAGGGGCAATGTTCAGCTAAGTTCCTGATTTACAACATATTAAAGAACTATTACTATTGTAAACTTCATAGGGGAGTACTTATCAGCCAAAGGTATAACTAACACAAAAAAGTAGACTGACTTTGGACAAGAGTTCCTCATTAACAATGCATTCCACATAAGGATCAAAATAATATTCTAAAAACTACTTTTATTTTCAGTTAAAAACATATAAAAATTGAGCTTGTACTTAATATGGTTCTCACACAAGACGCACATATCCCTCACGTCTACATTTGGAGACGATTTGCTCGACCGTACTGTACAAAGTAGGAATATATGTGTCCTAAAAATTTGATGTCTCATCTGACTCATACAATGTCAATACGACTAGGGCAGGCAACCCCACCCCATCATATTTTAATAATTTTTGGCACACTTCAAGAGTTTAACAATTTTGCCAAATTTCAGCGAAGTAATATCAGTCGTTCATGAGATGGCGATACTCGTCTCAGTCTCTTGTTGGGTCAAAATTGTTCAACGTCGCTTTAATGTCCTGAAACCAGTGTTTATTGTACATTTTTTTTTATCCAAAAGAGCTTAACTTTTGAAAATGAGTACTTACCTATTTTGAAGTTGAGTATTCCAAAGCTAATATTGAACTTAGAATATAGACATGTATAATAACAGTACCAACAAGAGCGACAGAACGTCAATTCCAAGTCTCAAAAAAGAATTAAAAAAGTATTTTATAATCATGTCTAGCTTTAAACTAAGTAATATACTATAACCTACTCATATTTGTTGAAATTTGTCAACTTCTATTTTTCAGTTTAGTTTTTGTAAAACTAATTATATCATAAAATAAGTAATAGACCTATAAATACTACTATTAAAAAAATATTGGACCTCTCCATGTCTCCGGTAATTATAGCCATAGAACAAACCTATATGATTTTTGAAAGGTACGGAGGGGCTCCATCATTATTGGATCAATAATTTTCTTACGTAATGGCACTGCGAATACCAGTTCAATTACCAATTTACCGACTGGTATACCAGACAAAAATTGTCCTATCCTAAGTTCAAATATGCGTTCCATTTGTTACATGGAACGTACTATTTAACAAATTTTGCTTTAGGTATTTTTAAAGGTAGTTCTACACAAGAAACGTCAATATCAATCCATCTCGGCTACCTTGAAGGTACATGTAACAATCAATGTTTAAAAGAAGGCTACACACTTTAATTAAGTCCAAAATAAAAATAGTGGCAAACTAATATTCTTCATTTTGGGAGTCTAAATATACTTTACAACATGAACAATGTGAATTTATTTTGGTGTCCATGATAATTAATTATATCAACAGAAAAAAAAACATTACACAGTAATAAGTCAATTTTTATCAAATTGCCGTATATCATTTTAAAAGCTTGATTATTTTTCTTTCTTCTACGTTTTTTGGATCATAAAGTGTATCAATAAACTGGTTTCAAAAAAGTTGTAGCATGCATGATTTTATTTTTGGTCAGAGCTTATTTCTAGATATAGTCATGTGTAAACGTTTTACAGGGGTTGTATTTAATTAGTAAAAAAACCTAATAACGTTATAGATTGTTAAAATGTGTTTTTTTATATTATTTCATATGTTTGAATTCAAAAGTTGGACATTAAACTAAAAATTCAACTTAAAATATAGTAGAATTTCAATTTAAGTGATTTTTGCCTCAGATTAAAAGTCATTTCCATTGAATTATCCCTTTAAAAATAACAATAAAAATAATGCCCAATGGATCAAATAAATCTTTTAATCCTCACTTTAATCTCAAAATGTTTAATGTTGATAAAGCAACCATTTTTTTATATTTCGTTCAAATATGGGGACTAAAGTTTCTATTCATCTTGTAGACACAACTATTGGTAAACTAAATCAAAACATAATAGTCAATCCATCATAAAAACGAATTAACAAATGAACCTAGAATTACTTAAGTTGATTATTGTACAATAGAAGAAACTGGAGTCGGGGCAGCTGAAAGGCAATACCTAAATATAACAGAGCTCTTTTGGTAAAGCAACATTTATGAAAATTACAAAAATTTATATTTCAAAATAATATCATCAAAATTAATTCATAAGCACAAGTAAGGTACATTTTATTTACATAATCAATCAATATTTGTACAGCAGTTGTTTACAGAGCTTAGCTCAAGCAGTGATGATGGTGGCCTTCAGTTTGTACTTTGTTGTGTATCAAACTACCAAAAGCTTCCCTTTGAGGTGCAAAAAATACCAAAGTCCAGATTAAAGCTTCTTATGTCTTAAAACGGCTATATTTACTCTAGGAAATGTATATGTTGTTTAGAGAAAAAAATATGCAAAATAATATTATTTTTATTTTTTTTCGATCACATAATTATTTTATTCAATTAATTTTATATATCTATATACTCCAAAAAACCCCTAGCAAATTCATCACAAAATAATATTAATTTTCCTTATTTTTTATTTCAAATGATATTTTCTTGTTGGATGCTAAACTGACTGGACTATAAAACCACCAAGCGCTTCAGATAAATACAACTAATGATTAGAAAAAATTTACAATGCCGTTTTTCCAATTAGATTTTTAATTTTGGAGAAATTATTACGTGATTTAATGTAGTTCGTTGTCAAAATAGATAATTTATTGTCGCTTATCTACTGTGTGACAAGCTGTTTTAATTTTTACAATTCCATGCTGCTAAGAGCTGCCAATTTTTTAATGAGTAGAACCTCAGGAGAAGACATATCTCTTTCCCTTCAAGCTTTTCTCCAAAAACTTGATATTCCTCTAATAGTAATATTTGATGATTCCCAGATACTGTTTTTTAATTCAAAATGATGGTATACAAAAATCACTAAGAAATTTTTGAGGGAGGCAAAATATTTTCAGTCTATAAATTTTTTCCAGATATAACTTACATTGAGAGTTTGTTGATTTTTTCATAGTGTCTGTCTTGGCACTGTGATATTTACACTACTTTTGTTGAATAAACTAAGATTATCCTTTATTTAAAATATTTCAGGAATATATTTCTTTTCTGTCTTTGTTCAAATTAGTATCCCTGGTAATTAAGTTATAAAGGAACTAAAAAATATTGAGTTGTGTTATTAATTACTTTATACTTTTCAACTATTATAATTAATCATTGTAGCACAAGGATTGTTCTATAGCGAAAAGATTTAAATCGTAAACCAAAATACTCCCAATAAACATCTGTGCACTGATACTTCATAGAAGGGGATTTGAAACTTGGGACACTTATGAATGACCAATAAATGGGAATAATAAAATCCCAAAAGGACCAACACAACCAAAACAAAGTGTTGTGTTTTGAAGGACAAAAATATTGAAAATACAAAATTATAACAAGCCACAAGTTCTAGATGTATTCGTTTTCTATTCAACTATTTTGTATTGTAATTCTAATTATAAATATATTTTTTCACAAAACATTATGTATATTTCTTAGAATAAATTATGATGTCATGAAAAAACTGTACAACATAAAAAGTCTGTATCGTGAGCCACTTTTTATGAAAAAATTGGCATTTTTCAAAACTTCCATTTTTCTCTTTTTTTATCATAAGGAACTGATTTTGACCCAGCGACCAAATGAAAAAAAATAAAAAATCTCTTCAGATACTCTGCCTTTCTGTTGTTTTTCTGCAAAATGAATTTGAAAGTAATTTGTCAAATTTTGCAATTCCTATCGTAGCCTTGGGAGGTTGCAACAGTTAAAACGTCAAGAATGAATAATAAAATATGTTAATTAGAAAAAAGAATACTTTATATATTTTTTTTAAATAATTGTGTATGATTTGAACTTTTAAATTTCAATGTACTGTAGTAGATTAAAATGTATTATGATTTATATGATATATTGGATAAATCCACGTTCAAAAATCTCTACACAGCCCCTACTATGGCTAACAAACATGCTGGATGTGAAGCATATATTATAAATAATATACCTAGAACAGAGTTCGGTTAACTTTTGTTAACGTTACCCCAAAGGAACTTGTAGTAAAATTAATTTACCCTAAACAAGTCCAAGGGTGTCCGCAGGCTTAGTTTTTGGAATTTAAAAAATGAATAAAAATCAAAAAATAAATTTTTTTATGAAAAATGTTTCAAAAATCTACAGTTGCTCACAAAAAATAAGAATTCTTTGGCAAAAAAATTTCAAAAATTAAATTTCAAATTTTCGAAAAAAATACAAAAATTCATAGCTATTCACAGTTATAATTTAAAGAGGGATACGAAAATCAAATCTTGTTCAGTTTTGAGAAGAATATGTAGGAGGATCATACTAAGTCAATGAATTGCCTCGCCAACGACTTCTCTGTAGCTCCTAGGGCTATCAGAAGGGCTATAAATCACATCTTGGAATAAATATCTTTCACAAGAGTTAAAGACAAAGATTGGCACTTAAAAGTAATCATCATGAAGATGGAAAACTAACTATGTGACCTGCCACAAAATAAACTCGAAAATAAAATGCCGGGCCCTTTTTTACCTTAACTTTCAGAAACAAAAAAAATATTTTTACATGTTTTTATTTAAAAAATAATATTTGTTTTACTTTATTTTATAACTTTCTTTGAAGGCTTTCTTGAGGGCTTTTTAGAAAATAATAATATATTTATGTTTTTAGGCCTAGCCCCTTACTTCCATGTGGCCACGTAGTTTGTCCATGATCACTCAATCTTAAAATTATAATGTACGAGAATATGGTTCATCAATCTATTCAGAATTTCCAGATTTCAAAAAATTAGAATTATTTTCTATTTATAAGAACAAAAATATATTTTTTATAAATTGTTCAAAACCGAGAGATTTTTTTGATTTATTCAAATCGATTTGTTTGGGTTTTTGGTTAGAAGTTGATAATTATTTTCTAATCCATAATAACTGGATGACATTTTTTACTGAATTTTATCAAGAAGAAAATAAAGAATTTTCTTCATATAACAACTCTAATATTCGATATAAAATTTTATCAAAAAAAAAAAAAACAAGGTTTTAGCTCTTTTTCGATGTGACAATACATTTGCACCATAAGAAGGTCTAAAATAAGAAATTTACATTTTATCACCTTAATGATCTATTAATTATATATTTGCAATTGCATCCTAGAAATTTATGAAGCCAAAAACTGTCAAACTACTCAAAGATAAAATTAAAAAACTCATGTATCAAGTAGGAATCGTAAGGCATTATAGGGTTAACCATTGATATTTAGAAGACTATATCGTCTATTATTTTCGATTTATAACTCATACAGTCAGTTGGAGTTTACATAAAGTTTTTCCTACATCGTAACTATTTGAAATTTCCGTTATAATGAATACCACCAATATTTCCACAGAATATATACTTCATTTGTAGATGCAGGTTACCTATTTTTAGAGGGTTCAATTAACAAATAGCTTTAAGACTATAATTATATATCCAATAGTTATAATTAATCAACGAAATCTTAATCCAGAAATACTCATTAACTATATCAGTTCATCATTGTTTCAAAACACACAATATTATTTAATTAGAGCAAATGTATCTACACTAATTTACAATTTTCAAGTTTGTATATTTATATTTTGTATGTAAAAAGAATTCCTTCCCAGAGGTTTCATAAAATCGTTTATAAAGCCCTAAGGTCCTGTCAAAAATTAAAAGAACAAAACATATTAAAAACATCCAACTCAACATCTTCATTTAACGCCATGAAAACACTCAAATTTGTTCGAAAAATATCCATGATTTATATTCATCACGTTTTACTGTTTTTAAGTTGATTAGACGGTTCCTGACATAGGTACAAGAACAGCTATGATATGTACATAAATCAATAAATACATACTACATGTACAATGTACATCGTTTCAATATTAGTTTAATGGGAAAACTTATTGTTTAAATAGTATAATGGGGAGGTGCAAATAGGACATGAACTAAGCATCTATCATTATGCTATAAACAAAGTACATATCTAGGATTGTAGATCTTTAGCAATTTTTAGATTGCAATTTTTTTCTAGTTTGTAAACTGAACAGTGTTTTTTTAATTATTTGTAACGCTGGTATCATTATTCTTCAGGAGAGAAGATCAAGGTATAGGGTGTAAGCACGACTGTGTTTTGTCATGAATGACGAGGAGTAATACTGAAGATTGGTTGGGGATTTGTAAGAGTAAGTCCTTGTTGGACTCTGAGTAGAATGAAGGATCGAAAATGGAGAAATTCAATCATAAGCCCCTTGCATGATGCGAAGTGGGAATTGTGATTATTTCCCATCTTCTCACAGATAATATAATAAAATGTCATGGTAGCTAAAATATATATATAAACCAGTGAAATACCTTCTCAAAATGTGGCTCCGATATTTTTATAATATCATCCTTCCAGTAGCGTTAGGTACACCACTTCATAAATAATAGCTATCAATTTGTCTATGTTTGCCTTGTCTTTCTTCAGCTACAGTCAATAAAACGAGGAGTTGATGCCCTACTTGGAGTTACATGCTCAGGATATTTTGAATCTGATTCCGTAATTAGTGTGTAATATGCTCCTCTTTCAAGCTCATATTTTCGAACCGATTCCTTTTATTCATGTAAGCTTTCGGGGCATCCTTTTGTCCATCAAAACACATAGCCACGTGTTTATTTTCATTGTCAAAATAGTCTATGATTTGTGTGTTTGAGTAAGCTTTAAAAATATATATTGAGAATAAACGAGTCACGTAATCAGTTACACATGTTTTAAAGCAGATTAATATCTATTACTTCAATATATTTGATGAAAAAATTCCTAGTTGTTTCATTATGAATCATAAATTAATTAATTATATTAGTATTAAAAGATCATATTCTAACAAATAAAAATAATCTTTAAGAATATCCTAAAACTATAGCAAATGGACCAAAATGGCACACAATCACTGATTCTATTTTTAGATTGTTTTGTTTTTTTGACAAATTAACAATATTTTTTATTATTAATGATGAATCCATCTATGGATAGATATTACTCTTTCAGCATAGTAAAAATAATTAATGTTGGGTTCGATACAAAATTTTAATGTCCTCTGTCTACTCGATTTCGTATCAGAAAATATATAAATTTTCAAACTTGATCAAGTTTGAGTTTATATACATTTAAAAATATCATATTATTTAGTGGAAAAATTATCAATTAACTATTTAGAAAGATGGATTTCGATCGACAATTTTGTGAAAAATCGATTGTTAATTTAACAAGTATACTTGTTGAAGTTTAAAATTCAAAGTGTTCAGATTTTAATGAACCACTCGGTACATACAGCTCAATGGTTCATAGACCCATTGGAATCAATTATAAGCTTTTTTCCATATTTGTGGTACACCCAAAGGGCAAATTTGAATAATTTGGTGATTTAATGACGGTCCAACGATCTTTCTAATAATACTCTGTCTTCTATCAGTAGTTTTAAGAAAATCAAATTATTAAAGATAAATTATTAGAGTAATTTGGAGATGGGTATCAAAAATTAATTAAGTACTATAAAAATATAACACATTTTTTAATCTAAATTTCTGAACCTGAAATCACCTATGTATGTCATTTGGAGTCCATATTTTTTTCAAATTGTTTTTATGTTATTTAGGTAGGTTAATAGCATTTATATTATATGTTAAGTAAGCATAATTTTTGTAAGTATTAGATATTGTATAGAACTACTTATTAGTCGGGAAAAATTGTTCTCTTGAACTCAATGTGCTCAATATTTGAGTATGTTTTAGGGTTATTATTTTAATTTGTGGGGTGAGTTAAGATGTCCAAGAATTTTAGCTATAGTTTAGAACTTTTATTTGCTTTTAGACAATTATTTGGCCACCAATATTACCTCTTTAAAACAA
Source organism: Lepeophtheirus salmonis (assembly GCF_016086655.4). Taxonomy (NCBI): domain Eukaryota; kingdom Metazoa; phylum Arthropoda; class Copepoda; order Siphonostomatoida; family Caligidae; genus Lepeophtheirus; species Lepeophtheirus salmonis. The sequence continues at coordinate 57,779,800 of NC_052135.2, forward strand.
ATCTATCAATTTATCACCAATTTTTGCTACTTTAAATGCAATTTGTGATACACCGAAAGGGGTTTATAAGAATAATATTTGTCCATAGAAATTGAATATAACTCGTTGAAGACAAATTAATCTACACTCGGTTTTGAAAATCATTCTAACTTGCTTTTGTGTTGACAGGTCAAATAAAAAAGTAGCCTCTCCAATATTGTAAATCAGATTTAATGAAATAAATGTTTAAGCTTTGCAGTTTTAAGTACGTTTTAATTGCTTTGTATTTACTACTAAATAGATGTTTGTTCTTAAATAACTATTTAATATGATATGTAGACTCACATACTCCTCTGAGTTAACATAAAATCAACCTTGAAAAGAATCAAGAAAAGGAGAAAATCCCTATCTAATTTTACTTCAGATATACCTAAAGGGCAATATCCAATAGACATATTTGATGCAGTTATTCGTTTTGAATTCAAATTTGTGGGATAATTTAAGATACCTAATTTTTTCTTATAGTTTAGAACCTTTATAAAAACTTGATACTTGTGTTGGATTCAAGTTATAACCATGAAACTCGAGTTTTTGAGGATTGAGTAAAGTCGAGTTATGTAGAGTAAATGGATGTGCCAAGGAAAATGTAAAAAATGTAAAAGATTTTGGGGTTTTCACACCAGACTATCCCGACAACTATAAAAATCATTGGTGAAAAGAGCAATGAAAGAACCCCGTCTTTTCCGTTGCAAGACTCTATTAAATGAGTATTTTGTGTTCTTTTAAACTCTTTTTTGACACTTTTGGCCTAAAATTCCTGATTACAAGTCCCTTGACAACACTTTTTGAATGCATGTCGAGAGGAAGGTCTTCAGTGTCAATCATCAAACCCCTGAGGCCTCCAAAGCTACTGTCAGCCAGCAATGGGAGGCCGTGACAGAAGAATACATCTGCAGAGAGTGCCAGTCCTTCCGCCGCCTGGAAGCTATCATTGCATGTAAGGGCAATCACATTAATGATTAAGAATGCTAAGACATCCATCTATTTATAGTATTAATTTTGTTGCAGTTATATTCTTAGTTAATAAATTACATCGTGTTTAAGTTTAAAATTCAAAGTGTTCAGATTTTAATGGACAACTCGGTAGTAAAAATAAACCTTTTTCTCGACCCTGAAGTTGCTAGAATGGATAAGTAATTCATGGCTTTCTCAAATAAGCTTAGAAAAGCACTTTTCCCTTCACAGTTGCACCATTTCAATTCTTTTAATCTATACTCCAGTTATTCAATCTCTAGTTTAATCGAGGTTTTTAAATAATATTTCGATGTAGCTTTAGTAATTTTCAGAAAATTGTCGACTCTAATTAAGTCGACTTATTTTTTGAGATCGATTAATACTAGAAACTAAAAAGTAATAATATGTGTTTGTTTGTCTGTCTGTTTGTTTAATTTTAAACGACAGGAGTGTGTGGCTATAGCTCAGCAGGTCATATTTAGAAATGTAAAAGTTGTGTAGATCAAGTTGTGTAAATCAAATGAAAAGTATACTTTTTCAAGTTTAGGAGACGACATATCTGCTGACGGAGATGACTAGAAAACTATAGGTCAATAAATACGTAGTAATTTTCAAAATAGGGAAAAATAATTAATAAAAGCTCAATCTCTTACAGGTTAACAACATATACTGTTTTTAAATGTATGCTGAATAGGTTTTCTACAATTTTCCCATCTCTAGTCATATTATAAAAGAAAAAAGATGGAGAACACAAATAAAAAAATAATTTATTTGACTTTATATGAGGTTTAGTAATAAGGGTATACAACTGAAACTCAGCTCCTCAAAAAGAGCCTTCCTATGATTTGGAAAAGAGGAATAGTGTCTTCTTTGAGGGGGATAAATGATAACAAAAAGTTTACTGTGAACTTACAAATCTCCACAGATTGCTTTTAATATGTTAGGCCCTGCAAGGACTATAGGAAACTTTATTGCAATACACTTGATGTGTTTGTAGTCTGCCTTCCCATGTATATCCTTAAATATTTTGTATCCATTAATATAAAAGTGTTTACAAATTGGTGGAAAAAAATACGTTATAGGTTAAATTCTTTTTGAAATTTAAAAAATTGAAAATGGTATTTAAGCGTTAACAAGCTTCCTGGACTTTGCTATTCTTAATTTCAAATCCATCATCACCAGCTAGCTAACTATCTTATTAGCCTATTCGGAAAGTTGTGTCGAGAGGCATCATCTTGGCAGTTTCCACCGCTATGTCTCTGTCGCAATAAAAACTCCTAAATCAGGATGTCAGTCATAAAATTTCGCAGGAGAAGAAACCAAGTACCTCCGATCGACTTCACGTAATCGTATAAATATTTAAAAAATGATTTTAAGTACCTTTACATCGGAATCTGGAAGAATTTCCCTCTTTTGAAGTATCCCAATCTGGTATCGGAAATTGCTCCATATTGCCAATTCTACCGATACCTATGGATAATATAACTAATTTGAGCTCATTTTTGGAGACAAAATGACGGTTACAAATCAATAAGATAGCTGGAAAAAAATAAAGTTGTGGAACAAATTCAGAAGGGGGAGGGGAAGTACATAGAGAGAAATATAATCCAAATTTGTGGGTTTGTATAGGAATCTTCTTGAAATAATAATTTAGAAATATCCACATTTTTAGTGCCCACTACATTTGAATTGTATCATGAGTTGTTCAAAAAGTCCGTAACGGGGGGAGTTGGGTGGAGCAGTTTAATCTAATAACATTTTAAAGTAACTTTTTCACGTAATATTTCTTTTTTGTATGATTGTTGAATAAAGATTATTATTGCTTATAAGAGAACTGAAGTTGAGTGAATATTTTCTGAGTAAAAGTATGAGTTATTTGTATCCGTCCCAGGTACATTAAAAAGACACGAGTGGTGACTCGAGTACTGGCTCATACATATTTCAATTCATAGGGAAAGTATATAAAACTCAGTAAGAAACTAGATACACTTCAAAACCATTTGATGATCTCAATGTTTTGCCGAACCAGTAAAATAATATAAAATAGCCTAATGTCAGTGTCGCAAGTATTTTTAATTTTTATCGGCAAGGCAGTTGAAATTAGATCAGAAGCCGAGGGTCAAGGAGATTAACTTTAAATATCTAACAAAAGAGGGGTGTCAAACTCCTTAATTATATGAGCCAATCAGAAATTAATTGACTCCCGAGCACAAAAAGTAACAATCTTTTTAAAATTTGAATTTATTATCAACTAATTAAAAAAGTAAACAATTTAGTTATTTGTATATGAAATTCTTGCATGTATAATAAGAAATCAGAATCGGCTAAAAATTTGGTATGAGTACATCCCTAGTTTTAAGAAATTTTAACAAATAATTATCCTGATTGTCTATTTATTTGCTTGTTTACTGTTTTTTTTTAAATTGATTTTTAGAATATCAATTGAAATTCCACCTCGGAGCAATAACTATAAAATATTATGTTTATTTATTCACATGTTACGCAATTGCTACAATTTATATATGTGAATGCTCTGTATAGTATATAAACTAAAAAAAAGAATGCTAAAAAAAGGAAAAAGAAGAGTTCTTATATCTAGGATTGTAAATCTTATGCCCTTTTATTTGCGAGTTTTGTTGTTTTTGTTGGCAACCTTAACAATTTATTTTATTTTCCCAGGCTGTTACCATTATTCTTTTGTATTTCATCTATATATAAGGTATAACCACGGGTGTGTGTGTGAAGAGTAACACTGATGAGGTGTGATCTTCTATATTAATATAGAAAAAATATATTATTTAAGCAAGGTTTGTCTCTTCGCCGACGTGCAATAACTCCATGCAATATCGTGTATTAACGCTAGTAATAAATAAATAGGTGTCATGGAATTATTGTTCTTGGTAAAACAAATCCTTTGTTGAGATATAATAATATGCCGCACATTCAAATAATATATATTTGATTCATTCATGCTGAATATTCTATATATTTACATATTTATATATACCTATGAACAGATAAAAACATATTCAATATTTAACCTTTGTTACAAAAACAACAAAACAATCAATTAATTTGTGGTTATGTAATTATGTATGAAAGAGGAGTCAGCTATGGATATTTAACATAAATCTATTTTTTAACGTTGATTGTTTTAATATGTATTCAGGGGTGTCCGCAGGATTATATATGGGTGTGTTGAGGCTTGGTTTTAAAAAAGAAAATGAAAAAAAGTTCAAAATTCCATTTGAAATGTTACATTTTTTGAATTTATTTTCCAAAAATCTATAGCTATTAAACAAACAAATTTAATTTTTTTGTAAAATAAATTTGACAAATTAATTTTTTTGGTCATTTGGATATTTGGGATGATGTTCTACAGCTCCCCCTCCTTATCTACCCCCTGCAGATGCCCTGATAGGTTTTTATTGCCTGTGAATTGAATAATCATTCCATAGTTGGGAAGAATTGACTAAGTAGTCCCAACTGATTTTGGGTCTTTCTTCTGTTTCTACGCCAAAAAACATGGATTTTCAGAACTCCACGGCTCGAAAAGAATTCCAACTTCCTTCTATATATTATGTTTACTTCTTTATCTTATAAAAACAAACTTATTTCCGTATCATTTTTATGGTAAATTAGCTTGCATTTAATGTTGTGTAGCTTTTGCATATATTCAATGGTTCATAACATTCCTCTTTGGTTCTTATACTATGCACATTGCTACTAAGTGAAGTAAAGCTAAGGATGCAAGATGTGAATGTACTTTTTTTATTTCTTTATATTTTAAAAACTAACTCGACAAATTGGTATATTTCTAACACTTAAAAAATTAAAGTGTTGAGACTGGGTTCAAGTCCAAATTTTTATTAGCCTAGTATATAATCCATTTTTTTGGTCTCCATCTATGGACTGATTTTCTCCCCTTTCCTAATTTATGAGTTGTTCAAATGATTTATACTTTGACACATTTAACTTCTTATGACGTAAAGGTAGCTAGATGTTCAAAATTTTGAAACCCACATGACATTAGTGTTGTGTTGTTCTTTATTTATTTGATGCAGTCGAATCGACTCTTAGAATCAGTCCTATCTCTCCTTAATGCTGTAAGTCCTTGGAACCGATCCTAAGCTCTCTGTTCTTGGATGTTTTCCTAAAATTGTCGATGGTTTATTCAACTAAATAAAATATATGAGATAGATATGAAATTGGTCAAATGGAGTTGAAATGATCAAGTATGAGTAAACATTATGGTATTAAATTTACTCAGTGATTGGCAAGTTAATTTATCTTGTTAATTAGTTAAGTTAAAGTTTATAATTATTTTATTTTTAATAACTAGTTCAGTTAAAGTTAATTTCAAGTTAAATTTTTGTAACTGGTTTAGTTTAAATTAATTAAATTTAGAGTATGTTAAGTTAAATTAACTCACCCTACCTTGGTTAAGTTAAAATTAATTTCGATATTGAAAAATAACTATTTAAGTTAGTCCATTGAAAAATTTAACATGGCTTTATACTAAAGATTATTCTGTTGGTCTCTATAGCTGGAAATTTCTCTACTTACAAATGAACTATCAAGAAAAAAATACAGATTCAAACTGCCAACAACTTATGTTTGGAAGCAAAAAAACAATGCAAGAGAAATTAACTATTTAAGTAGAGGTCAAAGTAAGCTAAAGTTTTAGATTTTTGAGATTTTATGTAATTTTAAGCTATATGTAAAATTATAAAAATATTGGAGATAATATAGAAACGATTTTGTGTGGAATGACCCAGTTCCAAAGTTTGATAAAAGAGATAGTGTTCATACGGTCTTTAACTAAATTATCGGAGAACTAATGGTTATTTGAAGAAAGTTTTTTTAGTATTTCAACTGAGAATAAAAAAATTAATTTAACTTATACTAATTAACTTAATCAAGTTAAGTTAAAGTTAAGATAAGGCAGTTTAAAAAATTAACAAATTAAGTTAAAAGTTCATTTTGATAAAAAATCTAAAAAACATATATAAGTTATGTTAAAGTACATTAACTTGCCCAACAATTTACTCTATCTGACCAAAGAATCTTCTTTGAGGTTCATATATTAAATGTAAATGGACTTCTCTAGGAACGACCGGGGCATGAACCTACGCACATTGAGTTCAAGAGAATAATTTCTCTCGATTGCGTTGTGCATTAAGCTTACTTTATATATAATTTATTCTATTTTATAACAGAGTATTGAAATTAATGGAATTGTCCTAGCTCATGAATAACTCTCTCGGGAGAAGTTATTCTCTTGAATTTAGTATATTTAAGTTTATGCCCAGGGGATTCCTAGAGAAAGAGAAGTACGTTGAGTACATAAATGGATTTCACCAAAAGATTCTAGGTTACTTGGAATAAATGTAATACAATAATGTTTACTTATACTTAATTAGTGCAATTCCATCTAACCAATTAAAGGAACATAAAAAAACCCTAAATTTTTATCTTTTTTAACGACCGATTAGCCCTATATAAGGACCAGCAGAACACTAAATCCCATCATCAACTATTAATCTAAAAAATCGGTCTAAACCAATTCCGATTTAATTTTTCATTGGCACCGATCAAGAACAGAATTTTTCTATGACTGGACTGAACTGAAAACACATTTAAATAAGAACAAGGTAGTATGGTTAAGAAAAATCGACAGCTAACAGGAAAATACACTTGTAACTTTCATTCTTTAGTTTTGTAACGCCTTGATGTGAGGCCCTCACAAATCCTTTTCAACATATGTAATCTTTTATGTTAAATACATTTTTATTTACTCGTTGGTTTATAAAAAGTAATTCTATCCTCAGTCCATGATAATTCAAAAATGTATGTTTGAAAAGTGATATTTTGGTATGATGTTCCGCAAATGATGTGAGTTCGTGTTCCTCCTCTTCTCGTTATATTCCTTCCTTGATGATGATGGACAAATATGTAGAAAATAACATCATATACAAAATATCTATATGATAAGCAGCTAGAAGTAATACTAACTGTACTTTATGTAGATATTTATGCTGTATTGATCCTTAGATTCAAATAATGATCATCATAAATTCGTCAGTTCATCTACAAATTTATATACTACTTGAATGTTGTTTCTTTTCACAAAAAAAAAAAAAATGTCATCATTCTTTTGTGACTCATTCCTCCCTCATTGGATAATCCTTTTTTTCATATGGCACATTTATAATTCATCACCCCAACCCAACCGGAAATCCGAGTGCCTAATGAATATACCATATTATGAAAAATCATCATTTCCTATAATGTAACTCGTATGGGTCATTAAGAAATTGAGTTTTATGTATTTGTGTTGCAATCAAGGAAGATTTTTGAGTAAGTGGGGCCTGGAGCAAAGAAAAATCCACGTAGCTTTTTCCTTCTTTCCCTTTCTTAAATTTAATTTATCTCATTAAGTTCTTATTGAAATTACATTTGGATATAAAAAATTGATTTTCTCAAACAACAAGCATATTTCAGGGCATGACATTTAATTTTTATTGTTATTGTTGATGTCTTTTAATGATTGCTTTCATTTATTTTTACATACTAGCAGTTCATATTTTATACAAATCGAGTTGGGGCCAGTGCATTTAATGGTAGATTTGTATAAAATATGACCTACAGGCTTAAAATACCAAAAATGAATGTGGTAATTCTGAAAAATTGGGAAATTGTTTGGGATGAGAGCAGCTTCACTGTCATGAACTAGTGTTATATATATATATATAGGAAGGAATTATTCCGATGTCGAAGCTCAACTGCACTCTTTAGTCCAACAATGAATTTCACTTACATCCCAACAACTCCTCAGTGTTACGTTCTGTCATTAATGAGTACACGCACTATCATACTTTGACTTGCAGAGGGTCCTGGGTTGCAGGGCCAGGGGTGTCTGCTGGGTTATACTTTGAGGGAACTTGGTTTATGGAATAATTTTTGAAAAAATATCCAAAAATTACAATTTTTTTGAAAATAATATCGAAAATTATATTTTTCTGTAAAATAAATATAAAGATTAAATTTTCTGGAAGAAAATATAAAATATTCAATTTTATTCGAAAAAAAATCCATAGCTATTCTCAATAAATTAAATTTTTAAGAAAAAAATGTTTAAGATTAAATTTCAAATATGTGTTTTTTTTTTCAGAAATCCATAGCAATTCTCAAAAAATTACATTTTTGGAAATAAATTTCAAAAATCCAAAGCTGTTCAGAAAATATGAAATTTAAAAAAAATTTCAGTATTAAATTTTTTACTGAAAAATTTCAAAAATCTATAGCTATTCACAAAGAATTAAGTTTTTTGGAGAAAAATTTGATTAAATATTAAATTCAAAAAATAAAATATTATTTCTCGAATCACACACTAGGTAAAATCATGGATTTTATGCTAAATATGTCTAATTTGACGCTTATTCTTGTATTTAAAAATATCAAATGGACTCTTTACTTTTTCTATGACATATTGTCGAAAATATGTTATATAAAACTTCTTTTTTTTGTAAATATCGATCGTTGTTAAATTTTCCATAACTTTATACATGCTCATTTGAATATAAATTTGGTTTTCTTCATGCCTTGAGAGAAACAAAGAGCAGGCGTGTCAGAAAATAAGAACTAAATCCCATAAAAGAGATTTTCACTCACAAAGAAAATTATCTACAATGTAAGTATTATATTTTAAGTAAAGTTTATCACTCACTGATAACTATAACAGTCTTCATCAATAACATATAATATGATTACTACTTGGATCATATATTGCTTAATAAAATTAAATTATATTACTTTTTATATCTTATTTGACGTTTGACATTCAAATGCATATTATAAGAAAAGTATTCTGCATACGCGCTCCAAATACAATTTTGAATTTCAATTTACAATAATTAAAAAAATATATTTAACAATATTATCATTCATAGAGTTGTACTATTTTTCTACAATAAGGTAAACTATCGATCTATTTTTTTAACTATTATTTAGAATGCTGTAACACAAAACTGACTTCACCGAAGAAAAAACTGCTAATGATTTTTTAAGTATACGCTTAACCTTTAAGATTTTCTTTTAATGCAATGTATCAATTGTGAGATATAGCTCACTGAAGACATCTAGCGAAAACCCCTCAGAACTTTTTACTTGACTTAATATTAAAGGATTTAATAATTGAATTTTAGCACTCTGCTATCATTGTCTCCAATTTCGAGATAGAAAGAGATACTTTTTCTTTCTATCTTTTCCATCTTTCTTTCTATCAATTAAATATTGCCGTGTAGGAAAACATATTCAATGTACCCTTTCAAAAATAAGCCTATATTTTGAAATTCCAAGACCTGGCTTTTACCAAACTTTTCAACAAATTTGACAGGTCAAGGTCTAATATTGAAAGATTTTTAACAATCCTTCATAAATCAAGTAAGAAGATAGGCCTTTTTACAACTCTAATTGTAATCAAGAAAATAATATGAGTCGGAAACCAATTTTCATTGTGTCCATCATCTGTAAAAATAAAAGGTATCCCATGGACTAAAATCATTTATTTTTATATAGGTTTCAGACAATAACCACTTCGGTAGTCGTTCATCAGGGCCATTGGAAATGGACGGGTTAAGGGATTTGTCCTCCCCTTCAAATAATTTCAATTCAAAGGACTGTGGAATTAAATAACTGTTTTATATTTGTTTTCATAAAAAAATTAGTTGGAATAATCTACGTTCTTAACAAAAGAGCAATTAACAAAATAAAAAATGCATCCATGATTAAGAATTTGAAGAATAATGATCATTGGTTTTTGATATTAAACTTGGCACCAAATACATGTATGTACTCACAAAGTAAGAAAATAATTGCATATACATATATTTTTATAAAAAATAATGCACCTAAAAATTGACAAAGAATTATCAAGGCAATGTATACATGAGTATGAAGTTTTAATTATTCCCATTAAATATGCTTTAATTATAGCAATTTTTTTATAAATAATAGGTAATACCTAATAACATTAATGATGAAGCTACGAAGTAGTTATGTTCTTTGATAATCAAAATATTGCATATATTTGATATTTTTTTATTTTATCAAAATTAAGCATTTGGTTTTTCATCTCTGATGATTTTGATAAGCAAATTGTCAGCATATTTGTCGCATCAAACCGAATAAAAAAAGGAAAAAAGATTGAATTGCACATATGTGACGTGTAAACATAAAACATGCTAGGATAAAAAAGAAGAAATTGTGTAAATATGATTTTTCTTTTTATATCTATTTTACTTCATAAAAAAAGATCATATGATTTATTATAGGCCATCATGCACTTTTATAGTAGCAAAATATTATTTGTTGTATAATTTTCTTATAGGTAAGACTTTGAAGTTTTTCAAGATGATCCTCATTTAAAATTTAAGACCATAGAAGTTGCAGTTTTCTTAATGAAAGCCAAACAATTCCTTTGTTTAACTGAATTTAAGTCAGAAATAATAAAGTAGTTAAAAACAGTGGCTCCCATCCGGCAAATATAAAAAATATATATAACTTAAATATTATAATCATATCAATTATTTTAGATTACTTATTGATTTTCAGAGTGGTTTTATATTGATATGTCACATTTGTAAGTCTGTGTTTTACACATTTATCCAAAATATTGATAAAAAAGGTTGCATTAGTTAAATTCTTTTTTATTCCCACGTTAATAGAGATGTATTTTTATGTTTTTAATGGTTTAAACTTAAAAATAGAGTTGTCAATTCTATTCATTTTCTCGCTGTCAATATTTTCTTGTATTAGGCAATCTAAGCAGTATTTTTATTCTCCAAAGCTGTTATCTATATTATTAAATTATTGAGCAAAGAATGTCTAAGTTTAAATTAGTCTATAGTGTAAAACAATGAAGATTTGTTAGGGAGTATGGGGCGTCTGCAGAGGATGGGCTGAAGGGGCTGTAGCCCGCCCCAAAAATAAGGAATTTTTGCTTTTTACTATTAATTTTTTGGAAAAAAATTTCAAAAATGAAATGAGCAATTTTTTTTTAAAAGCTGTAGATTTTGAAATTTTTTTCCGAAAAATTTAATTTTTGATTTTTTTTTCCAAAAATTTAATTTTTTTCAAAAGACTTTTTTTTTGTAAGTGGATATAAATTTTTGATATTTTCTTCCAAAAAATTTAATATTTGAATTTTTCTTTTTCAATAAATTTAATTTTTTTCTCAATAGCAGTGAATACTAAATTTTTTGGCTAAATATTCAATTTTTCAAATTTTTTTCCAAATCTATTTTTTGAATTTCATAAAAAAAGTTTATATAAGAATTTTCAAAAATTCCTACTTTTTGGTTATAGCTATGGATTTTTGAAATTTATGACCTCACATATCTCCTTTAATTAACGACAGTTAATCAGTTTATTACAACCCCGAGCCATCATCAGCTTATTTGAACTCGGACCTAACTTGAGTCACGAGTCTTTTGACTATAAGTCTGACATTAGTTGATGTCGCTGTATAATTAAATATAAATGGATCCCTACAGGCTCAGACAAGTTGACCTTAATTGATAGATATTGCTTCAGTTAGTCTGAATATGTAGTTGTCAAAAGTAAGATATTGCTTAGAAAATCAGGCCTTTTCAAATTAAAGTTTTGGTACTTTGTGACGTCAAGTTTCTACTGTTATTACTTTCAGTTTAATATGATGTCATACGCTCATTTTAAAACTAAGCATGCGATATTTGGTTACTTAATATCAACGCTTATAAGTTTAAGCAAATATATCGGCCCCTTTTTATTTTATTGTCGTATTATGTGATGGAGATTTCAAGATGGATAAAGATTCCTCCTGGTTCTGAGTTCTTGTGGTTTAGACTCTTTATCAAGTTCAAGTTCATACAAAAATGGCTCAACTCCCGAACTTTTAATTTTATTCCTTGGGATTAGGAAGGTATATCCAAATATAAAATACAAGATGATTCTGCCTTGAATATGATTCAATGATTGATTGACTTTTCATCTCTTTGGAAAAAAAAAAGATTTATGTGATAACAGAACTCTAAGAATCCAAGGCCAATTATTTTCTTCCGTTTTTTATTGGTCCCATTAACGAGCACGAACTCCTTTCGCTCTATTTTGCACAGGTTCCTTAATTTTCATGATTTTTTTCGTCATATGTATTCATGGATACACCATTTTACTCATTTTTAGCCTGAAACTTTGAATCTCATCATTTTTGGGAAATTTGAGAATGTTGTAGTTTTTTTTTCTCTCGTTTATTTCATATGTATATTTGTTCTTGCATTTAAATATATGATAGATTTATGATGCACTGTTGCTGATGTAAGTTATTATTTGTGTGCCAGAGTATAATAATAAATGTTCAAAAAATTGTACAAAATAATCAAAGATTGTAGTTCTAACTATGTTAATAAAATTACACTTACTTTAGTCCTTGCCAAACTGTTATTCATAAGATTTATGGTTAAATATTTAATCAATAATAAAATTGGAAGAAAGAATGAATGGCATTAAGTTGTTTTTTTTTGGCAATTTAAACCATTTTGGTGAAAAGGAGGTATGAATAGACAGGGTGGACATTTTAAATCCGGAACAAGTTTAGACCTCAATATCTTGGCAACCCTGAGATCTATGTTTATAAAAATGTGCTCGTCATATTTAAATCGCAAAACTGTATAAAAAATTATCCAAAAAAGCATAAGGTATTCTCCAAATACGGACACCGTGCATCCGTTATTGTGTGTTCCGTGCCAGCCAAATAGATTATTGAGTTTACAAACCTGCCCGAATAAACTGTGTACGATATAGACAAGGTTTTCAAGGAGTCTAAAGGGTCGAGAACACCTGCAATGAAAACTCATGATCGTTCTGAGAGCAAAAAAAAAAAAGCACTCGAGACTTTTTGAAGGTCCTGTAGTAATAAGAAATGTGGCCCCTACCTTATCGGATCTGAACTCCTTGCACTACTTTGTGTGGGAGTCTTGAAGAAAGTTCAGTAAACGTGCTAATAACACCGTTGACTTCCATTCTCGAGGTAGTGGCCAATATGGACAGGGAGTTCCTCATCAAGTCTTTTTCCAGGTTCAAGGGCAGGTTGTATGGTGTTGGAGCTAGAGGTGGTTGGTTTGAGTGATTGACTTCACTATGGATCCCTACACTTGCAGGCAAACCAATTGTTAATTGCTGAATTCGTTTTGAGAAAGAAATTGCAATTGTATAAATAATCCTTAAACTTTCTAGTTTTAAAATCCCCACCCTGTAATAGGAAACATTAGGGGCTGTTAACCATCAAAAAGCTACCTGCAAAATTTCATAACAATAATTAAATAATAGAATGCATATTATAGTAAAAAAAATTCAATAATTGTTCTTTACTTTTCTTCAATATATTTGTTAGAACTGAGAAGGAAAATAATTTTTTGGCGTAACAATAATTTTCTAATTACGCAATCAGTTATATATTGGTCTTGTTATAACTTATAGCATTTGACTTATTGATTATTTTGCTCTCAGTTGAATCAAAATTTCAAACTCACTTAGTGAGGATAAATTTGAGTTATTCTAACGATCAGTACAAATGGCACAGTTGCAACAAGGTTTGGGTTTCTCTCCATATTGGATACTATTCTCTATTGTTTTGCATAAACAGTATTTATACTCCACTTGAAGCATATGTATTAGCCCTAAAGTGGGTTGGACGGGTGAATTTCTTCCGCATTTAATAATAATCAGTTATTTATAAAATCAATCTTATAAAGCATAAATCTTAATCTACTATAATATAATAATTGAATATTGTATGGTCTAATTTTCATAATGTATCACTCAAAATTAACTTTTTGAACTATTATGAACTATTACCAGTTGATTGAAAAGTTCCTTTCTGTTCTATATTTTTAGTCAAAATAATATCAAAAAAACGATAACAATTTGGATACCGAAATTAGAAGAAGATTTTTGGTATAGTGACAACACTAGAATATAGAGAAAGGCATGAGTAGTGTTGTGTTGTGAATGTTTGATCAAATTCGGTCAAGTCTTAAGACCAGTCCTATCGGTTCTTAGGACTGTCAGTCCTTGAAATTATTTTGTAAAATGTCAATCGTTATGAAGCTCAAACAAATATTTGAGATATTTATTAAGACTTCAGAATATTGTTGTGTCGATTATATTTAGACCTGAAGACTGCGGTCCCAAACAGTTCAGTCCAGTTACAGTCCGGTTCATTCCTGCATATCAGTCCTTAAACTGATTAAGCTTGGTCTTTGAGGACGTACTCTACTCAACTTTATTTCTTCTTTTTTAATCAGTTCTAGAACCTTTAGGAATAAGGACCGGTCCTAAGGCTGGACTGGACCAAATAAATAAAGACATCCCTAATTAAGAGTAATGGGCATATCTTGAATAAGATCTTCCAATTTTCATTATAATGCAATAGAATACAAACATATTATATCTAGAAAAGGTAAATCACCCTCAATGACGTCATGAGGGATCAATTTAACCTTCTTTAACCCACAAGTAAGACTGTACTGTACCAGGTCTTAAATAAGGACTGATACAAAACTAGGTATGAAAATGCTATTTTGCATTTATTGTTGTTTAATGGAATTCTCTAGACTTATTTGCTTATTCACTGCAGTTTAGTGCATCTGTGCCATCTTGCAGATATTAATGTAATTTTAGTTAAGTCATGCCCTATTCAGCTTCTTGTCCACCTTAATCAATCAAATTATGGAACTAATACTTATGGAACCTACACTAACTCTATCATTAATGAGTACATTTGCACACTAAAAATCTAATATTTAAAGACACATGGAAGCAAAAAAAAAAAAGATTGTAAAGGTTTTTTCAATTACTAAATGCTAAAATATGTATTTGCAAAAAAAAAAAAAATACTATTCAATAAATCAAAAGTTATATTCATAGGAAGAGATGAGGTGTAAAAAAATAATAAATGAAGTGGATAATTGCATTGACAACTTTGATATTTTTTTAAAGTCCTGCGGAGAAATAACCTTTTTAATTTATCAGAGAAAAGATATTTATGTTTGTAATAACTCAAAGTAAAATTATCTAAATCATTGCTAATTTCAAACAGGAAAAATATACAATAAATGATTTATTGACTCATGCATTTTATTACAGGAACTCTCTCCAATAGATTCTAGGCAATAAATTCTTAAAGTTTGTATTCTTCGACGAATTATTGTCCATTTCTATCAACAAATTATTGTCTTGAACTCGTTGGCGTAACTAAAAATCCCAATTACAGTAGTCAAAGTTGATTTTTGCAATATAAACATAAAAAATTAATTTGATTAAAATTGCAACATCCGGGACAATGCCACTTAAATCAAATAATGGTTTGAAATTATAGTTAATGTTCTTGGGTATCTTTTCTCAACCCAGTAATTTGAATAAAAGCCTATAGTAGACTCAAATACGTATATAGCCCAGTAGGCTATATTTACTAATTTACACTTACTAATTCAATAGTTAATGAAGGTTGAGTAATTGAAATTCATTCATATTTCGATATATTAAAGCATAAACAATTAGTTACAAAACAAAACAAACCTGTGCTCTCTAGCTTACGTATAAGTCGAGTAAATGGCACACTTGAACGTGATTTCCCTTCGTGCACTCCATGCAGTCGGGAGTCTCCAGGATCACCGTCTACGCCATCAGCAAGTACGAAATGTTGTAGAGGAAGAAGGTCTCTCTCAAAAAGGTCAAAGTGGAACCAGAGGAGCTAAAGAAGACAGCCAGAAAAATCCGCTTAAGTCCATGAGGCTACTACATTCAAGAGATTTCGTAGTTTCACACCATACTCTCCAGAGAGCTATCAAAAAATGGGCGCAAAGAGTCTATTGAAAGTACTGAGGCCACTTTTGACACACTCAATGAAAGAAACCCATCTCTTCTGTTGCAAAACTATTTTAAATTAGTTTTCTGAGTTATTCTGAACTTTGTTTGATTCTTTTACCCCCCCCTACATCTCTGAGGCCGATCCCTCAACTACATCATTAGGGTGCACTTGGATGACATATCAGAGGACTATATCTGCAGCGTGTGCCTGTCCTTCTGCAGGCGCCTGGAAGCCATCATTGTTGCTAAGAACGACTACATTAATGTTTAAGAGAGCTCAGGCCCATACTATTTTATAGTATAAATTATTTTGTTGAAATTAGTCATCTGAGTTATTCTGAACTTTGTTTGATTCTTTTGCCACACCCCCCGCCCCTAAATCTCTGAGGCCGACTCTCAACTACACCATTAGGGTGCACTTGGATGACATATCAGAGGACTATATCTGCAGCGTGTGCCTATCCTTCTGCAGGCGCCTGGAAGCCATTATTGTCGCTAAGGACGACTACATTAATGTTTAAGAGAGCTCAGGCCCATACTATTTTATGGTATTAATTTTGTTGAAATTCTAATGATAATTAATAAATTATAACTTGTTGAACTTTAAAATTTAAAGTGTTCAGATTTAAATGGCCCACTCAGTATTTGTATTTAAAATATTGTTTTTATGTTTACGTAGCACATTTGATACAAAAGGGTCACTTTGAATAATTTGTTGATAGACAACATTGACAGTAGTAATTCGTCAAAGAATACTAATGTAATCCAACTTAATACTGAGAAAAATCTTTATGGCTTGTTTTTGTATTGACAGACATACCTATATTGCAATATTTCATTTACGTATAAACAATTAAAACGTCAATGTTCCATAATTATTAAACACAATGGCACATTCTCCTCGTCCTCCTTCCCTTCTGATTAAAATACTCCTCTGAGAAGAAGAAGAAGCGCTTGATTTTATGTTGAATTTGTATAGTCATGTTAACCTTTGCAATTTATTTGTTTGTATGTTACTAATGTGTATATGTATATAATAATATTGTATATATACATGACATAATTCACGTACTACATATGTAATATGTACCATGACTTTTGTTGCAACAACTAGGAAATACTCCTTTGCACCAATGAATAAGGACACTATTACGGTTTTATTTTTGTATGTATGTTTTTTATTGGTAATTGTCAGTTCATGAAAAATAAAAGAATATTCATTTCTTTTATAATAAAAATTAGTGATGGGACGATTCCATCGGAAAAATCGATGTGGATTCCGATGCAATTCTAGTAAAAATTCCCAATGTCAATTACAATTCCTTAATATTTTAAATAATAGTTAAGAATATATTTTTCTATCAGGGGCGTCCAAAGGATTATATTTTAGGGGAGGGGGGAAGGGGGTTTGATTTTTTTTGGAAAAAAAATTTAAATATACCATTTGATATTATATTTTTTTCAAAAATATTTAAAAATTAAATTTCTAGTATAACATTTTTTGAAACACAAATTTCTATTTTAAATTTTTCTCCAAAAAATTAAAATATATATGTAGTTGCTCACAGAAAATTAAATATTTTTTGAATAAAATTTAGAAAATTCAAATTTTCAAGTTAAAAAAAATAACGAAATTACATTTTCTAGTAAAAAACAATTATTCCTTCATTTTTTTTTTTGGACGGGGCTATTTTTTTTTTTTTTTTTCATAACTTAGAAAAGTAATAAATAGTTAAATACCAGTAATAAATCAGAATCGAAAATGCAAATTAAATATTATTTTCCCTATGCCGATTTCAATTTAAGAAAAAACACCCGTTTTTCTGATACTGATTAATGTCTTATCACTAATAAAAATAAATATACTTAATAAGTTGTTAAAATAGTATAGAAACGGTATTTCTCATTGCATGAGAAGTTATACTTAATATTATACCAGGTATTCCGCGTTATTCTCAAAACATTGAAAGATATCCCAGAAAAAAGAGAAAAGACTCAAAAAAAATTATTTTTACAAATAATTCAAAATCAAAAATGAATAAAAACTTTCAAAAGTCTGATAAGTAATATAACTTTCTAAATAAATAGCAAATCCATAATTATTTATTTATATTTGTATGCGGTTAATAATTACTTCATGAGTTTAAACTAACAAAACCGACTACATAATAAAGTAAAAAAAGTTACAAAAAAAATTCAAAAAATTATAAAAACATCTTGTCTTTTCATATGCCATAATAATAAAAAGATTTTTTACTTTTTTTAATCTGACCACCTCATTTTGGAGTACTTCCTCTAAACTAGAACTTTGACAGGATGGACGATAACGGGTTTTGATTGCACAAAAAAAAGAAAAATAAGGAGGGCATTACCAACACCTAAATACATCTTGTGATCCATGATAATTTTGATTTTGGTCAACTTTATAAAATTGCAAACACTCTAATACCTATGTATAGGAAGTATTTTTACTACTGATCATAATTTTAAATAGTTATTGGTAGTTCTCTGGACTGCTCAAAAGTATTAGGCGTCAATGAGCAGACAAAAAGACAGACAAAATTTGCTTATTTTATGAATATCCTTAATAAATATTAAAAACTAAATTGACCAAAAACAAATCAATTTTTAATGCAATTTATTTTAAATTGAAATTTAAGACTGATTGTATAACTTCAGCTATGATATAGAACAATTGAAGAAAAAAATGAAAAAGAAATTAGCTTCTAAGTAAGGTCCTTCATTTTGCTCGATTATTTGGTTGTTATAATTTTTTTTATTAATTTTAATCAAGATAAAGTAATAAATAATTCATTTTTCAAATGCTGAAATGTTTGTTTCAATTTTGTTATTTACATTGATTTTAATCTAGATAGTTCTGTAATCTCAATATATGGTACTGAATCGTAGTTATACCCTCAAAACTTGATTAAAAAAGGCTTGAGAGGTTGGAAGTGTTTATGGTAATTTTCGTTTTCTACGGCTTAATAACAATATTAAATGTATGTTACATCCTGCTGGTGCTTCAAGACCTTAATTATGTTGCATACTGTAATTTAAATTATCTTAAGATATATAAAAGGTCACTTTTCAAGAGGCTAGAATTTGTTTTTCTTCAAAATGAAAGATAAGATTTTCATTCTTATGTATCCATTGAGAAAAGGAACTTTAAAGAAACTTTCAACAACAGAAATTTAAAATTGAAACTTCTGAATCCCTTTTCCAATAAAGAATGTGGTTTAAAAAAAGTCATTTCCAAACTGCTATAGAGGTCAAAAAACGCCCTTTAAAGACAGAAACTTTACAAACATCACTTGCTCATTAAAATACAACAGAAAATTGAATTCAATGTCGCCCTAAAAATTGGACAACCTAGTACAGACGCTAAAAATTTTTTAGAACAAGTTGACCTTTTATATAAATTTATAACTGTACTTTATACACTTAAAATGTTACATAACTATCGATTTAATTTAATCTATTTGATTTAAGGCCTTAATAATGACAACATTCGCGAATTTCTACTTATTACTTTGAAAATAAATTAAAAAATACGCAATCATGGGTGAATAAGTAATTTTCGGCGGGAGGGGGTGGGGTGTTTGGCCGAAAATTAAAAATTATTGTTTCTAGATTGCTTAAAAAGATGTTCTTACGTTCAAAAACTAGGGCTAAAAAGGAATTTGACGTTAGCAATAATTGAGAGTTATTCTAAAATAGCCGTTTATTCTCTTTTTTCCAGAAATAATCTTTCTTCCATATAGATACCAATTTTTGAAAAAAATTTATTTGATTAATAATCTATTAACTGTTTTAAGGATTGAGCTTAGACTTTCTAAATTCAATGAAAAATATTTTCACTCGTACCCAAACTCGACTTGACTCAATCCTCAAACTCGAGCCGTAATAACTCCAATCAAAAACTTGATATAATACT
Organism: Lepeophtheirus salmonis; assembly: GCF_016086655.4. NCBI lineage: Eukaryota > Metazoa > Arthropoda > Copepoda > Siphonostomatoida > Caligidae > Lepeophtheirus > Lepeophtheirus salmonis. The sequence goes on from NC_052135.2 coordinate 57,799,637, forward strand.
TAATCAATCGTCATTATCATTTTCTATGTATAATAACAGCATTGCAATGTTGTTTAATGTACCTTAAAGTTATTTATTGAAAGAGCAGCATAGATGGAGGGAAATAACGTGGGATAATTGAGCTGTTCAATTAACCATATTAATACTAATTGTCATTTGATATGACTGAAGAAAACGAAAATATAGTACTCAATAAGTCTTACTACTTATGCCAAACTGGCATAAAGTCAAAATCCTTAGTAGCCCTTGATGTAAACACTCTTTACGTTTTGGTGACTCAAAATGAAGTAAACTGGCTCATTATTTGTTTTAATTATTTAATGCAAGTTTACAAATATTTCACTTTAAAATTAGCATTTGTTAACAAAGAACATGAACAATAAAATTGATTATTCTGGAAAAATTAGAAAATGCCAGTTGTTGAGATAAAAGTCTGATTCTTTATATTTTATCATCTTTAGACATTTTCTTCTGTGTCATAGTTTCATTTTCTCTACGCACTAAAATATGTCATGTGTCATTCAGTGATGTAAAAAAGGTTACGAAACGTAGACCACGTGAACAATAGTAGCCCGATTAAAAAAATACATTGACCTGGAATGGCAGGCTAGTGAGTGTTCAAGCCCTGATTGTATTGAAAGACATATCAAGTGAGAGAAATAGACCTGAAGCAATTGGGATTTGTTTACGTATTATACAAACATTTCCTAGGGTCAAAAGGGTTATGAGATAATAATTATGAAAATGTTTTGTACATTTTCGCATGTGGACACTGATATTATATGTAATGGTTTTATAAGACTGCAGACTTAAATAATTGTACATAATATTATTTGGTTGGTGTAAACAATGTGTTTTTAAGGTCTTTGATTATGACGTTTTCTTGGGGTTTTTTTCCGTGGTGCTAGGATGATAGGTTTTTTATTTGTTGTTGGTTATTTGTTAACAAAGACTCAATTGGTTTCTTTAAAAACACATTTTCTTTTCGACCAATTTATTTAATTTAAGTAAGACTATAATTGCATCACTTTTTTTTGAGGTAGGTATAGCATACACAATTCGGGTTGATGAACCTTTTTCTAATCTGCGAATATGTAGGTATGGTTTCATTTACTATTTGTATAACATTTTTAATTATGTTTTCAAGAGTGTGGTCAACTGATTTCCATTTAAAAATGCTTACATTTTCTACTTGTTGACTATTATTAGTTTTTGAAATAAGACTACTTAAAAAATAGATGGAAATTCATTTGGTCTAATTTATGAAGATTTGAACCATAAATTGAACTCTTTCTTACTTCCCATCCAATTCTAACGCAAGTACTTCCATAGGGCGTTTAGTTACCTCAAAATTAAATTGGCATTATACTAATAAAATTTTTGTGCATGGTAGTTGTTACATATGGCTATGGTTGACATTTTTGTAAAGAAAAAAATACATATCAAATTTGAAAAGGAAAAACTGTTGTTTTTAAGGGATCTTTCTTGTTTTTTTTGTTCATTATTTAATAGGGTGTTGTGGTGTTCACTTCTCCCGCTGAAGTTAACATTCTTGCATATGTATGTTTTAAACTGATTTCAAAATGCATAAAAAAGTAATTTATATGAATATAGTTACAATATTTTTTATTCGCTAATGCAATTTTAAATATAGAAGGTTATCTTCCTTATAGGAGTTTTCTCACCTCAAAATCGTATAAGAGGAAGTTGATATTAACAAGGATCTTAATTAAGTAGTACCATACATATCTTGCTCACACCTTATCCTCGCGCTCTTTTTTCCTCAAAAAAGTTAAACTGTACATGTAATATGTTTAAGCATCACCAAAAAATTGAATACTGCCTGCCATTATATGTTATACCTGTGAATTCTTAATCTCAAACAATAAATGTAGAAAATAATATTATCGTTTGTAGACCGTAACAGATAGATTATTTGTATATAAATAAATTACTAACAAACAAGACAACGTGTGGTGTGTCGATAAAAAAAATCTAGAAAAAAATTCAAAAAATGAGAAAATCCCAGTATTATTTTTGTTCTTTACATGCATACAGCCAAATATTTCACAGACATATATGAGTCAGATATAGGCTTTAGATTCAAATTTGTGGGATGTGTTAAGATACACAAAATTTCAGATATTATTTAGAACCTTTATTGGACTGAAATTGGCCCGATATGACCCCTTTCTAATAAAATCTGTCAATTGCTCATTATGTTACTGTGATGATTAATTTTGGCTAACTCAAGTGCAATTTGCCGGGCCTCTAAAGGTTTAATAAGAATATTTTTTTGATAGTAGTTGACGATAATTTGTAGGTCTTTTCTAATTGGTAATCTCAACAGGCTTTATCATTATTTAATTCTTGAGAAGGGAACATCTAATTATATAGTAATTACTAGTGCGTGTACTCATGAAGGACAACGAGGGGTTCCCTGGGAGTTATAAGTGTAAGCATGGGTGTCCACAGGATTATATTTATGTATTATAGCTATTCGCAAAAAATTTCAAATATAATTTTTTTTGAAAAAAATTAAAATTATTATTTTTTTTGGAAAAAATTTCAAAAATCCATAGGCAGTCAAAGAAAATTAAATTTTTTCGAAAAATATTTGACAGCTGATCTGCTTTTCTTCTAAACATTCTTCAAATTAACAGGATCAACATATTCATTTTACGTTTCTTTTATTTTTTAATATCAGAGGGACATGTTTAATGTAGGAATGCATATATAAGTATATGTGTATGGAGAGTATTGTAAATGACATATTTTGAAAATAATGTCATTTAAGAGAGCGACTGTTTTGGCCAAAATGAGCAAAAAAAGAACACTAAAATTTTGAAAAACTCAAAATATCAAATTTGAGCAATTTATATTTATAAGAAATATTTACAGTTTTATGAGGATCATTTCAAATAATTATTGCTGATTTTTATATATGATCATTTATTTATTAATTTGGCTATATTATGCGGACAAATCAAGATTTTACAAAGATTTTCTTCCCTTAATTTTTGCCTTCGATCCCTATTGGTAGTTTTAAACATATCAAAAGACCGTTCAAAATCCACATGAGTTAGTTGTACCAAATTTGAAGTTGGCGTGATTTTCAGGGGGTTTGTACAATCTTTTGCATAAATGGAAGATTAGGATTTCGCAATTTGGCGCAAAAGTATTTATCATTTGTTCCAAGATTCAGAAGGGATTATTCAACAGTAAATTTTGCGCCATATTTATCCTTCCTCTAATTGGCTTTTGTCAGAATCTGGTTCACTCACATATCCGATCATGTAAGTGTAATCCTATTTTCTTCATATAAATATTTTTACTTCTATACAATAGCCTAATGAAGGAGGTTCTTTACAGGTGGATTTTCCCTTCAAAAATATCATCAAAGGCTGTGATTGAAATCTTTTTATTTTGGGCTAATCTAACTCTAATCCAAATGTTCTCTATTTATTTGATACCAAACTATGAGCTGTTTTCGCACTAAACAAGTGTAAAATGAGCAGTTTTTCCCAAGAAAGTCAAACTGAGCAATTTTATGAGCTATCGCTCGCAAATCCTATATCTAATCATCTAATGAGAACACAATCGTATTATTCATATTTATTCTCGAAATACATATGTATGCATCGTTATGTCTAATAAAGAAGATTTATTATAGAGTAATTAATTAGGTTTCATAAGTATTCAATCAATTAAATCATTTTTGTATTAGATTGATAATATTAATTGTTTAAAAACAAGTCTACCATATTGTATTCAAAGATGATGTCGTTTTTTTCCCCCCGCCAAAGAAATAATAGAGCAAATTAAAATTGCAATTTTTATAGGATAATATTTCATACATTCTACATATATATTGTGTATTTAAAAAGTATTCTAACAGATATTCAATTGCATTTTTAAAACTTTAATAAAACTTCTATGACATTATTGTGTTATTAAAAAACAGAACCAGTGTATTTAGCTTCAAAAATAAACTCTAAACATATTTGTGGTGCTAGAAAATTTTTCCTTAAACCATTTTGCCAAAGGACCTTTGGCCTTAAAACCATTTTTGCCTTAACATATAAAAAAATGAGATTTATACGTCTTTTTTGCTATTTTTGATTGACTTTTATTTTACTTTTGAATTTTTTAATCAAAATATGTAATGTATATGACAGTAATACGCATAAATGAATATTTTCTGTTTAAAAAATGATGGAATCATGCCTCAAAATTTCAATACCTACACCAGGAAAAGTTTACTATGTAATCAATTCGAACCAGAGACAAAATAGGTATAATAAGAAAAATACATCAACGATTCGAACAGAGTAATTGCTAATCACTTTACCGTTAGTAATTACATGACATGATGGATTATTCATAATGGAAAAGACTCATGGATTGATGAAAAGGTATAATATGAAACAAGAGCATAATTCCATCAGCAACATGTCCTAAGACTAAATAGTTTAAGGCAAAACGAGGTACCCATATTTGTAGCTCACTTAGAAAAAAACATTGATATAAAAAAGTACATGTTGCTACTTTGATCCATGCCGGCAAAAGCACTCCCAACATCATAAGCATATGGGGGTCAGCCTCTTTTTCGGTTTACAATATCGTTACCACTTAGAAAAGGAAAAAAGCATTAAATATTGTCCTTGCTTAAAACGGCTGGTCGAATTTGTTCCTGAGACTACTTAAAAAAGGGTTAAAATAAAATCCAGGAATGCCCTTTGTTGACTTTGCCCAGAAGAAGTTCACGTATCCCTGCTACAATCTATAATTTTGTCAAAGCTTCCAGGGTGAAGTCCTTCATATTCGAGAAATTTTTCCTGGCTCAAAGGCACATAAAGCTTCTTTTTGAACAAGGTCGGTGCATATTGAATTTTATGAAGTATCATATCAATTTTCTTTACCTTTTATCGGATGAGACAAAATTCGATATTGATTTAGTTATAAGTCGGTAGAATAATCTGATGAAGGACGATCAAAATACGTCACATATATTCTGGATCAGTAGCGATGTTGGGTGTTGTAGCACAAAATGCAACCAATATGGTTTGATAAAGGATGCCGTTTAATGGCAGTAGCCTACTTGGTGATCTTGGAGAAAAAAGATTATCTCATAGATTCCCAAAATTTCAAAGCAGTGTTGAAAGGCGCGTTTGGTATTATCATTCTGCTCATACTACAAATATTGTTCAAGATTGAACAATTGATAGAATTTTGGATTTCAGAACCCCAAAACTGTACCTATTCTACTACTCCATATGAGGGTAAATATAGCTCAGAGGCTGCAAATACGACGAAGTAATATTAAAGAGATGAAGTCATATATCAAAAAAGGATGGATAAAATTGAAAAAGACTACAGTTTTAAAAGTTTTTTTTTTACTTTTTGCCCTCCTTTGGAGATCACATTAATTATTAAAGATGCTCTGCATATGTCAAATGCATTTCTATAAAACTAAAACTTCATCAAGCTGAATTAAGGCTAAAAAATTAAATTGATTTTGAAATAAAATATTGCAATGTATTTACCGAGTGGTTCATTAAAATCCAAGCACTTTGAATTTTAAACATCAACACGATAAATTTTATTAATTACCAATAGAATTTAAGCAAAATTAACGCTATAAATAGATGTAAATAGATTGTGTCGGAGCACTCTTAATGGTTAATGTAGCCGCCCTTAGTGGCAATGATGACTTCCAGACGGCTGCGGAAGGTCTATCACCCATTGCATATGTAGTACTCTGTCATCGCGTCCCAGTACTGATTGACAGTGGCTTTGAGGGCCTCAGTGTTTTGATGAAGGACACTGCCAAAAGTGTCTAAAAAGGGTTCAAAGAACTGAAGAGAGTCTTGTAACGGAGGAGATGGGTTTCTTTCATTGCTTGTGTCAAAAGTCCCCTCCGCCCTCATAAAGTTATTTCTACACACTTTTCTGATAGTTCCCTGGACAGTCTGGTGTTAAACCCCAATATCTCTTGCATTGACCCTCATGGACTTGATGGGATTGGTCTGGGCTGTTTTCTTTAACTTCTCACGATCCAGTTTGGCCTTTTTGAGGAAACCCTTCTTCCTCTCCAAATTCTTGGTATTTCTGTAGGCGTTGTCACTGGTACAGTAGATGCCTAACTGCTTGGATTGCGTAACGGAAAACCGTCGATCACGTTCAAGTATGATTTTTTTGACTTGTGCGTAATCTAGGGAGCTCATATTTGTTTTATTGGTTTACTAATTTGTAACTTAACCGTCATTATTCACTGAATTAGTAAATGTTCAGATTTACAAGGACCATTTGGTACTAAATACATTTTTAAAACTAAATTAATATTATATTTTTAAATGACTATTTAAACAGCCAGTACATAGGGAAGAACTTGGCATTTTGCACAAAGGGAAAATTGGGTTCCTACTCCTTCTAGCACGTTTCTACATACTGTGCTGTAGCAATTAATTTGGTTGAAAATAATCACTTAATAGTGCAGTTTAACTATGGCTCTTTAATTAGAAGCTATGACACATTTTCTTAATTGTCCAAAATTTAGCAATTTGTAACAAATAGCTATTTTTATAAGAATAAACAATTTGATAAATTTTAAAAGATTTTTTTCCCAAATATGATTTTTCATTAGTGGAAAATTGTGGAGCACACCAAAGGACATTTAACCTTATAATATGTCAAAGACTAACTAAACATAAAGAATGGCTGATGTAGTCAAAATACGTCGTGGATATGTGTAAAAAAATAAAAAATATACCACAACACAAAGTATAAATAACCAATATTGTGGTCATTTAATTATGATGACTGAGTTAAAATTTTACTCATGAATGAACTGAATGAGTAAAGCCATGACATGAAGACAAAGTGTGGGAGAAAAAGTTTTCCAAAAAGTACCATTAAAAATTATCTTTTATGTTGTTGATATCATTACCTTTGTATTATTTTTCTGAATTTTAAAATACGACATTTCCTCCTGCAATAGATTTATTGCATCAAAAGTTAAAGATGGATTTATAATCATTTTCACATCTTTTTGTACATTTTTGAGTAAAAATATTTGGAATTGATGTTCCTGTATGTCAAAACGGTAAAGATGTAATTGAAAAGGATAAGAAAAAGTTAACGAATGTCAAATGTGAAGAATAATTTGAATATCTGATCATGTTATCTAAATAATTCAATGAATTCATTTAAGTTGAGGCATTTTCCCTCATAACAATGGATGTTTCTAGGTAATTTCAAAAAAAGTGTATTTTTTCTTTTCAGCATCCGTTTGTTTTGCATTATGAGCCCTCGTAAGTAAACGCAACAGGGATAAAAACAAAATTAAATGATACTGCAAGTTTTAAGTCTTCACTCTGTATGCTTGTTTAAATTTAATTTTATAATGTTTACTCCACACTAATCATAATTTAAATGTAGAAGGTTGTCTTCTTTATAGGAGTAATTCATTTTTTCTAACCAATTTATTGTATTTTATTTAAGTCTATCAAACATTTATTGTTGCATAAGGTTTGGTTCTTCATGGCTGAATTGGAATTGACTTTTTGATGTTGTAAGCAGTCCAAATGGAGATGCCTACGGTCTTTTAATTCAAATAAAGGGTTTGAAATTGAGCAAAAATTCTTGTAAGCGTCGCAGATTCCACTTAAAGTAAAAAAAAAAAAAAAATAGGATTGCACATATGAAGAAGAAAAAACTCTCAATACTTGTCTGTAAATCTTTCTAAAAAGTGAAAAGGCAAATATTTTGTGAATCCAGGAATTTGAAATACTTATTTCATAAGAGAATCACATAACAAGGGTTGGGCCAGATAATAAATGTGTCATACTTTTATAGGGAAAAATTAACCTTTGAACTGTATATATGTGTGTATGTGTTTTTTTACACATATAAACATATACCAAGACGTTAACTTTTGAGTATCTTGCAACCCTTGCTCAACAAAGAGAATGAAAAAAGAGTCAAAATAAGTTAGAGTCCTCCTAAATATTTGTGTCTGTTTTTCATAAAATAGATAGGAATTGTTCAGAGATTAACCCTCTGTATCCTAGACGTGACATTCAGAATATTTTATCAGGGGCGTCCGCAGGATTATATATATATATTTGTTTTCCATTTTTTTTGGGAGGGGGTTGGGATTTTTTTTTTTTTTTATTACAGAAAATTAAAAATTTTGTAACAAAATTTCAAATGGTAAATATTTTTGTAACTAAAAATTTCAAAAATTATTTTAAATTTAAAATTTTGTAGAGAAAAGTTTCAAAAATCTATAGGTATTCAGAAAAAAATTAAATTTTTAGGACAGAAGTTTGTAAAATTATATTAATTTTCTTGTAAAAAGCAAAAGTTCTTCAATTTTTTTAGGGGGGAGGGGCGGCTACAGCCCACCCCATGGGAATATTCCTCTATATGTACATTACTATTCACTTCAAACTATGACAGTACATACATTTACAGTCTTATAAAATAAATAAAAAACAATTCATGGTCGTGTTAGTTTAAAACGATAAAATATAATAAAATAATTATTAAATAATATTTTGAAGCCAAAATATGGATTAATATGAACAATAAAAAATTTAGTTTTGACATAACATTCTGTCTCAATAACTTAGTTCTCATAAGACAATAGACCGAAGAAGAGAAGATGAGATAATCCAGTTTTTAATATGACGCTTCGTAAATAAATCTTTAATCTTCTTTTCTCCCCTCCAACAATTTTGTCCATACAAACTCGTTAAGTGCACTAGGAGCCAACTCCTCGCGGGATAAATATTTTTATATTGAGAGCTAGATAATGAAGATTGTAATTTACTGATAACTTTGGATGCCACACGCTCTAGATTACTAGCTCCTCCAAAAACATACTGGAGTTCGTAGTTCGATGGCTTCCTACCCAATTCAGCCATAAAGGATTTTAATACGCTCCACCAAATTAAAAAATATATATATAGCTATCTCCCCCACTCTGGATACTAAAGAAAGGCTACCTCTTTTACGAAACGAGACTCTCTGATCACAAAACCTTCTACCTCCCAGAACTAAATACAGACATTTTCAAGCAATCTTTTTATAATAGATAGGCTAATCTTTGGAATTATATATCTCTATGCTTTCATCAGGGAAGTGAAGCTGACCCCAAACGATTTTTAGTTCATTCATTTTTTGTGTTTATTATTATAAGCTATTAAAGATATGACAAAAGTTTTTTTTTTTAGAGTGACCTTATGGTGCAAAAAGAGAGAATATCATTTTGAAAAATGTAAAAAAATAATTAGATTACGTTAATTAATTAAGTTAAACGCAGATCATCTAATTTTCCTAACTTTCTTTTTTATTTTGTATTTTGTTCCATGAGAGAATTTAAAAAAAAAAAAAGAATTGCCGTAGTGCAGACATAACGCGCTCGCGAGAAGCTATTCTCTTGAATTCAATGTGTGTACATTCGCGACCAGGTAATTCATAGAAATAAATAGTCCTTATGTATATGGATTTCAGAGGTTAGATGGAGTAAATATAATACTATAATGATTACTTATACTCAATTAATGCCACTCCATCTAACCAATTAAAGGAACATTAAAAAAAAAAACACTTTTTAACTAGTATTTATATGTTTGAAAAATGTCTATCAAAATTATTTCATGCGAAAAACAAAAAATGTTTTCTTAGTATCGATATTTAACACATGACTTGAAAAGTCCTGGCTTTAACACGTCTTTTTTTTTAATTATTATTATTTTTATTCACTTTATTGAGCAAATTCCTCATCACACATTTCAAGCCATTGCTTGTCTTGAACGATATTTTTCCCATCAAGAAGTATTGCCAAATTAAAACAAGAAATTGTTTTTGATCTATTGTTTTGCAAATAATAAAAGTATCATCACACATGCCACAATAACTCCCATACTAAAAAAAATTGTCAGGGAATTTGAACAACCGTCTTTTCATGATTGATACTAAATGAAAATGAGGCGAATAAAAAAATAGCGCCATTTATGAGTGAAGCCCGGGACTTTTCTGCCCATGTGTTTCTAAGTTAAGAGGTGTTTTTTTTTGTTTTCTTTTCTCATAACTTGATCGAGATGTGTCACCTATAGATGACCTGGTAGGACAATGCAATTCTGCAGCGGGTAATTTTCATACAATATCACAGCTTTTCCGCACTGGCCATAATCCAAATTTGAAAAAAGTTGAAAAGAAAACTACCTTAATGTACATATTAACTAAATATGTAGGATCAGGCGTACATGGCTAAGTTATTTCTATATTTCATGTCATGACAATAAAAGACAATATGAGTCAGTGGTTATGAAGGTACATACAAAGATTGACCCTACTTAATTATGTAATGACCCTTTCAAACAATTTATTCCGTTACACTTCATCTACATATTATGAATATTGTCTATACACGGGAGACAATGGACGGTTAAAAGAATCCCTTTTCTCGTACATCAAAAAATATCTACAGTCATCAAGTTTATATCACAATGGTAAAATATAATGTAGACAATTCAGAAAAAAAAACATCATAATTTTTGTCAATTTTTTTTTCAACATATGCATATTTTCAACAAAATTCCTACATACAAAAATCGTTAAAAAAATGAAGAAAAGGAGACAATCTTTTTTTTCTTTTTTTAACTTAATATATGCATACAAGCCAATATTTCATAGACATATTTGAGTCAATTATAGCTTTATTATTCAAATTTATATGATAAATTCAGATATCTAAGAATTTTAACAATAGTTAAGAACCATTATTTGATTGATAAGACATTTATCTTCCCTCATTGGCCCTTTTTAACTAAAAATCTGTCAATTTCTTATTCTTTTGTTGTAACGATCAATTTTGACTTCTTTAAATGTCATTTGGAGCGAATCTAAAGGTTGATAAGAATAAGTTGTTTATTGAAATTGACAATAATTTGTTGCTGAAGAATACAAGTGTAATCCACGCTCAATTGTCAGAAAACTCATTCTAGCTTGCTTTTGTATTATATAAAATATTTTTTTGAGGGGTAAAAGTAGTTTTTCTGAGGACCATTATTTTTGTGGAAATGCATTCAATTTTTTATTGTTTTCCCTATAATTTATTTTAGTTTAATTATCATTTTATCAAAATTCCCTCTGTTCGAATAAATTTGAGAAAATTCAACGCTCAGTAGAAAGTTTTAGCAACAATGGCAATTTTACTCGGATTCTTTTTAATTATTTTACAGGATTACATTTCACATTAAGCATACTTTTTAGTCGGAGCAGAGCCCTAAATAGAATTTTGTATGTGAATTTATCCGACCTATAATACCGATTAGTGATTGATAAAATAAATCCTATTAAATCTTAATTCCGAACATTTAATATGCTGAAATAATATAATTCAACATTATAAAAAGTTTAGTTATTTATTCATTAATATTACGATTAGGATAATTTTTTTTATTTTTTAACCAAATTTGATAGTCATTGACTGTATTTGCAGCCAGTTTACAATTCCTATTCAAATCCAATTTGTGGCAAAACTACTAAGAAAATCGTCCCAAGGGATGGCCTGGAGGGGCAATAGCCCCCCTCCCCCCCAAATATCCCAAAATTTTTTTTTTATTTTTTTTCGAAAAAATTTATTATTTAAAAAAAAAAAAAAAAATTGAAATTTTGTACAAAAAAAATATGTGAATTGTTGTTTGCCAATAAGTATTTTTTTATAAACAGCTACGCATTATTGAAATTTTTTTCCAAAAAATTATTTTTTAATGAACAGCTGTGCATTTTTGAATTTTTTTTCGAAAAAAATCAATTTTTGTATAAAAATATAATATTTGAAATTTAATTTTTGTATTTTTTTTCCAAAAAAATAATGAAACTAACTTTGACCAATTTATCTAGCTAACAGTAAAAAAGTCTTGCCTGCATTACTTGTGTCCTTGTAATGTTTAATTATTGCATTTCTTTTATAGTTTTTATGTTGAATATTCATTATACCAAATCAGATTTAATGAGATATATAATTTTTTGTCGGTCAAAAATGCATGAGAAAATACGATTTATCAATATCTTTTATCTTTTTAATTGAATTACTATTTTTTATTATAGAATATCACATTATTTTATAATGTGATATTTTATCATTGTGTCATTAGATCTTTGAGGGGGGGGGGGGATAAAACCATGGGCTAGAAATAATTATTTTTTTTTTTAAAATAAAAAATGAGATATCAATTTTCAAAATCAGCAGAGGTTTTTTTTATAACTGTACCTTCTAGGTAAAACAAAGTTTCATATTTTTATACCAACGTACATATTTGGAGACCAAATTAACGTCAATTTTTCTCAGTGTTAATTAGTATGAACATAGATATAATTGGATAAAATATGAACGTAAACAGTGCAAGATTTTTTTTTTTTTTTCAAGTTTTTCAATCTGAAGAGTGGATTTATTTATTTTCCAAAACTGTTATTTATTGATAGAAATTGATAATAACTCGTTGAACAATACAAGTGTAATCCAAATTTCTATCATTCTAGATCAGAGAAGATCTACATATACAATCATATCAATGATGTAAATCCAGTGTTTTTTTTTTTTTTTTTTTTTTTGCCTGGCCCATTAATTTATAATTGGTAGTATAAAGAAGGATTTTTTCCCCATTTGCAGTTGTCATTATTATTCAATTTCTGAGTAGTGAACATACTGGATTCAATAGATTCAAAACCTGTTTGAACGTTCATGTGTGCTCATAAAAGATGGAGTGTTACATTCAGAGTAAACTTGGGGATCAACATTGGAGAAATTCTAACAAATAACCTTGTTTATATCATTTTCTTCTTCCTCTATTGTCACAGCTGATTGTAGTTAAGATAATGAAATGTCATGAGCATTATTCTTTCTCTTCTCCAAAACATTGTTCAAATTGTCATGATTACAATGTTGATTTTCGGTTTCTTTTTTAACATGCTATTCTACACTGTATTTCCATCTTTGGTAATCATTAACGAGGGTTTACTCGGAAGTTATAATAAAGATTATAAATCCTAAGCATTTTCAATATGTAAAATAAGCAGAAACCAAAAATTAACATGGTAATCCTGACAATTTGAAGTATGTTTTGAGAGTAGAACAGCTTAACTGTTAGAATATTTCATCAAATTAGTAACTGTGAAAGGAAGGAAATAAACACAAGTCCCACTCAGTATCAAGGAAGGACATTGGAGGGAATTACTCCGCTTACGATCATCAACTCTACTTTGAGTCCTATAAGGATATTCATTTGTAACCCATCAACCTCTTCTCCGTCATTCATGAGCACACAAATTCGTGCTTACACTTTTTATTTATAAGATATCTCATATAAACTGTAAGAATAATGAAAATAAAACAAACCAGTTTACTTTGGTAACAACAAAAATATTAGAATGCTAGAAAAATGCTTGGGATTTAGAGTCCTAGCTATAATTATTCTTTAATTCTTGAAGAGAGAACATTTATGTATAAAGGTATCCCTAGAGTATGTACTCGTAAAAGACAGAGATTAAAAATGAGGATTACCTGGGGAGTTATAAGACAAGGCTGAAAAGTACCCGGCTGAAAAAGCAAACATTTTTGTTCTTTCAATTTTTTTTTTTAACTTCTTTTTATTTGTTTTATGTAGTGGAACCCCCACGACACTATTTCAAGCTATTTATTAGCTTGACCAGTATCTTCTACCATCACGAAGCAGCCTATTATTAAAACAAGAAATTATTTTTGATAGATTTGTTTGGAAATAACAAAAGTACCGTCACACGTAGTACAATAAATCACAAACTAAAGAACAGATTCTCATGAAACTTTGCCAGCTATTTCTTAAAGATTGGGACTAACTGAAAATAAGATGAATTAAATGCAAAATAGCGCCATCTATGTGTTAAACGCTATACTTTTAAATGTATGTAAATAAATTAGAAAATTTCCGATTCCTATTGGTTTGTTAAAGGATGAAGATATCAACATAACAAGATGGAATTCTCAGCTTATAATGATTACATCTGTCCTCTCCTTTACTGGTTATAATTTGTCTTCTTTTGAACGAATTCTTAAGCTAACTTTCTGTAGTTTATTTCTTATAAAAGTAGACTTACACAGTAAATGGGATTTAAAAAAAAAATTATTATTAAACTTCTTCTTTAGAGTCCTTTCACTTGTACCAAAATAACCTACAAAAAATAACCAAATACTTTTACTTAAAATTGAAATGAAAAATTTCTACTTTACTTAATTACATTTAAATGTACTTGGTTCCATCCCTGGCATGAAGGATACCAATGACAACATAAATAACTAGCAGCAAAAAAGGAAATGATTGGATAAAAATTAAATCAATCAATTAGCCTGACTGATTCATTTTCAATTACCTACTGCAGTGTGATAAAATTATGTAATTTTTGAACAAGACACAAAACTATAAATTGTTATATTCACCATGCATTAAAAACACTTTACAAAGAGTAAATATGAATCAACTTTATTAAAATTAAAAGTTAATCTATGAAGGGATGGAACGAAGATAACTTTCATGAACTGTGTTGCTTATCCTGTTACGTACTTTGCCGTATTTTTTCAAAAATGATTCATAAGTGAATTACGTAAGTAAAAAATATGAATGGACAAATAAGTAATGGAATATATAATGGTAAAGCATAAAAGAATGTTTCTTTTTTATGGGTCTATTTAGAAGGTTTATTCAAGCATATCTCAAGCTTTTGTGTAGAACATAATTACTATACACTAAGAATTGCTTTTTTAAAACTGTCTTATTTTTATTTTGTTTTCGTATTGGTACTTTTTATAAAGCTTAAGGTGGAATAGATCTTTATAAATGTTTAATCCCATGAATATTTGCGCGAGCAGACAATTGGTCGAAAAAATTTTTACGGATGGATAATTTGAATAAAAAAAATTCTCCCAAGAGCAATTTGCGAGCGGATATTTCCATCAAAGTCTTATCGATAAATATGCATTTTCTGAAGGACAATTTGGCAATCATATTTCTGAATAAAACACAATTTGGGAAATTTAAACGGAAAAGGATATTAAATATATTCATCTATGCTATTGTATATTTTAATTCAATTTAAAATAATATTATGATAAATAATTATTGTTTATATGCTATCTATCTCCTTCCTATATTAAGTAAATTTTGCTTTCTGCTAGAAAATTTAATTTTTTTTCCAAAAATTGAATTTTCTGTGAATATATAGACTAAGACTCCCGTAGGTCCTCAAGATTACCAAGAAGTCGGGCAAGGTGTCCTGTGTCTTTCAGCAGGATGGGGCACCCACCCACACAACCAATGTTGTTCAAGCCTGGATGGAAGAGAACATGGAGTTTTGGCCAAAGTACTTCTGGCCTTCCCAAAGTCCCGATCTGAATCCTTTGGATTACTCTATCTGGTGGCAAGTGAAATCCAAGGTCTGCAGATCACCCCGCTGAAATGTCGCCGAGCTTAATCCCTCCGTGGAGAAGGAGTGGAAGCTCATGAGAAGGGACTACATTGCCAGTGTGTGCTCCACCTTCCATGGCCGCTTGAAGGCCGTCATTGAGAGCAATGAAGATAAAATTCATAAATAATATATTGTCATTGTGTACTTAATAAATGCTTTTAAGTAATCTGTCACGTCTGACTTAATTGAGAGTCAGG
This sequence comes from Lepeophtheirus salmonis, assembly GCF_016086655.4. Classification (NCBI taxonomy): domain Eukaryota; kingdom Metazoa; phylum Arthropoda; class Copepoda; order Siphonostomatoida; family Caligidae; genus Lepeophtheirus; species Lepeophtheirus salmonis. The sequence goes on from NC_052135.2 coordinate 57,815,347, forward strand.
AGGAGCAAAAGTTTGCTCACGTTGATTAGTGGTACATCCATTTCGCACGAATTTTCCTGATAATAAAACCAATGTATTCCGGGTTTTCGGCATCCCGAGATTACGGGCGCAGTTCTTATTACTCACTACACGGTGGTTGACTTATTTCCTAATTAAAAAAGAATTTGCAAAAACGACACTGTTTACATAAAAGAAAACCATGACTTGGTAATTAATGCGGTTTTTATAATATAAAAATATATTCCAATTATGTCATATGTAGACATTCCCAAATTATAATTTTCTGTTTTGTTTCTCTCTTGGTTAAACAATTCAATTTTAGCTCTTACAAGAAGTGATTAAGAGTTTTGTGTGAAGGACTGCCTACTCAATTATTATGAATTACATGAATATCTTGAGATATGAGTACCCCAACATACGAGTTTTTGAACAAAACTATGCATTGACATACGATTTTAAGCATAGCTCTTTGGAACTCGATCAAAATTTTCCATATTTCGAATATTTTTCATCGATAAATTAATACATTAATAGAATATCAATAAGCATAACTATAGTTTTATCTATTTAAAGATGAACGACTTTCCAAAACTATAAAAATATTCCATATTATATTTCAATTAATGTCATTATGATCCGATCAAATTGATTAAAATGTCCATTGTATTCCCAACAAAGACAAATAAATAAAGCAAGATGGAGTCAATAAGAAAGTTTTCCTATAACAAAGTTTTGTTATAAATTATGGTGTTCAGATTTGATCATAATTACCAGTATTTAAGATGCAAAGCAAATGTATAAGGCATAAGATAAAATCGGTGCTTGTGTGTACCAGTGATTTTGTTATGATGCAGCTTCTGATGACGTCTCTTTTTATTACAAACAGAAACTTTCGTTAAGTTTTTGGCATCATTGCAACAGCTGTTTCAGATGTAAAAAAGAATTACTTTAAAGAGAAGGAACGGCGTAGTGCCGTGACGATATTTTTTGTCAATAAAAATAAGGAGATTTCAAATCAGGATATCTCAAATGTGACTGCCATCCCAATCCGGACTCTACAAAGATTCGTAACAAGACTCATCGCCTTGCCATGTCTGAAACAGGTAGCCTGAGTGGCTTAGTGAGTACTGCTATTACTTCATTAGGAAGGAAAGATTGCCCTCCAAAAGTACATATCTTAATCTGATGTCTAAGATTACGTTGAATCTAAAACAAATTGAACATATCATGCCATTAATCACTCTCTGATTCGATCGACCATGGAGACAATGACCAACATGTCAAGGAAAAACGCCGGCTCCTACTTCCGGAACCAGATACAAACTGTAATTAATGCTGGAGGCGGATACTTTAAATGTTCTCTTTTACAACATTTATGTGTACAATTTATGCCAATTTTCATGTAAATCCGCCGAAAAATATGACAATTACAAGATTTTTGAAAAAATGCACCAATTTGTTAATTTTAAGTCTGAAAAGAATTCATTATTGTTTAGTTATTTCTTATGGGATAAATTCGATGTTAGACTCGCAAGCTCGATCCAGAAACGAATAAAACTCGTATGTCAAAGTGTTACTGTAGAAATTTGATAAAGAAGATAATCGAGTGGGATGTTTATATAATCATGGTAACAACAACCACAAGACAAAATGTTTCTGCATTTCACCTTCGTGCAATCCTTTATAATTACATCCTCCGCAACTGTCACTAGAAATTTGTTAATATAAAGAAGTATTTTCATCTGTGTGTACTTTTACTTATATATATGTGTGGTGATAACATTAAAGCAAGCTAGGATTTTTGTGATGAAACATAGAAACACGCATTAAAAGTTTTTTTACTTCAATTAAAAACTGAAGAGGATTTTTTAAAGAGTCAAATTCGATACTAAACCACTGAAAAACTCTCTAACAAGTTATAAATATGATTGATATTTGCTTAATTTTTACATGAACATGTTATATACAAGTTCAGTTAATTTGATCGTGCGGTATTTGAACTTTAAATCGAATTTTGATATCATCAGTATAATTAATTTCAGTTGGCGAAGCATGTTCTTCACAAGTTTATCGCTTTCTTATTTTCTTTATTCTTGCAGCGTAAATACTTATACACTCTTCTTTAATAGTAATTTTCACGTCATGACGTCTCATTATCTTTTATGATCAGTGTCACCAAATTACCGAATTTATCAGGTTCAGTTAAACTTAAAAACTCCTGCTGCTTAGGACTTTCTCAATTTTTTTAAATGAATATAAATTATAGTACTCCTATCAAAAGATACGTTTATCATACTGTCGCAATATTGAGAAAAAGTATCCCGGCTTGCTTTTATGTTATCGCCACACATATGTTGTAGGGGGGACAGTGCACGGGTGCAAACGGCCCATATTCTCAAACATCAAAAATGATATAATCGGAAATATTAACTTTACAATTGTTAGAGATGGCACTTTTGAAGAGTGCAAGGATAAGGCGGGAGCGAAATATATTGTACTACTTCATTAAGACCCTTGATAATATCAGCTGCATTTTATATATTTTTGGGAGAGAAAATGAATTACTAAAATAAAGAGGATAATCTTCTACATTTAAAATAGCATTTGTGCAAAGAAAATATTATAGTTATATTAAAAAACATGTATATATATATTTTTTTTTTCATTGTTAAAATAATTTATACCACTGCAAGGCGATAATTCTTCTTTCAGAAGGAGATGTGACGTCTCTTTCGACACCACAATTTTAATAGTATGTTAAAAAAAGAAAAACTAAGAATTAACGTGGCCACCCTGACAATTTGAAGATTGTTTGAGAGGAGAGAAGCTTAGATGTCATATCGTGTCATTAGATTAGCTGCCAGCAGCAATAAAATGAAATAAATAAACAAAAATATCATTCCATATCTAGCAATGATATATGAAAGAATGAATTCGATGTTGATCCTTAATTCTATTCCGTGTCCAACGACGACTTTCAACTGTAACTATGCAACAAATGCTATGCTTCGTCTTTCATCTCCTAGTATTATTTTCTATTTAGATGTTCCCTCTAGAAAAATGAAATAATGATAATACAAGCTATGGAAAATAAAGAAGACTGTTCAGGTAGCAATTACAAAAATAGTTTGATCTTCCATTGTGATATTTTTTTAACCTACATATATATTATCTATTAAAGAGTTAACAAGAAGTAAACACACCGACCAACCGTTTTTTTCTTTTCTAAACGCTAAAAAGTGTTTGTTTCTCTGCAAACATCCCATCCTTACATATGTAATATTGAGCTTTATTTAATAGCACAATACTTAGTTCACGGGAGAAAAAGGATAATGGTCATTAATTAAATTTATGCATACATATTATGACTGATACGGTACGGGGTTGTACGATGCTCATTTCAGTAAGTTTTTACCTTCGGTTTGAAACGTACATATATATGATCACATATTAATTATATAGATATGAAATACTTTTGCTCTTTTTACCATTTTTTATTTAGTTTATATATTTTACTTAACATACATATATAAATAAACCGGAGCAATTGCGTCAGTTATTGTTTTTCACAAAATATAACATCTATTTTGCGTCATAAATATCTATTGCCCCTTAAATATTTAGGCAACCACTATTAAAGAATTATTCGATTCTTTGTTCTTAGTTACTTCAAAGTAATTTGTATTTTTTTAAAGATTTCATTTGAGCATCCTAGACCAAAAAATAGTGATGAATAGCGAATTAAATATGAAGTTGAATATAAAAGGTTTTTCAATTGGGACGCTTAAATTTTACGTAGATAGGTTTCGAAAACGACGTCATATTTGTTATTCTTTCTTTGACAGCTGTGCTCAGAAATAATTGTAGTTTTATCATGGCGTAGTACACACTCGCGCCACAATTGCAAATTATTAAAATTTATTACAAAAGTGGTGTGTCTTTGATCCAAACTTTAAGAGCGTTAACGCTAATTTATGGTCAACGTAATCGACCTGCAAAATCAACAATTCAACGTTTGGTCAAAAAATTTGAGTCCACATACACGCTAAATAATGTTCCTGTGTCAGTGAGATAAAGAAATGCACGAAGTGTAAAAAATATTCACACATCAATTCAAGATGACCCAAATTTGTCTCTTACGCGCCGTTCTCAATCGTTGGGCATCTCTGTGACATCGTTGTGGCGAATTTTGCGAAAATATCTTAGCCTACACTCTTATAAGATCAAGTTGACACAAGAACTGAAGCCGCTTGACCACTTCAAACGTCGGGAATTCGTAAATGATCCTGATTTTCAACGTAAAATCATCTTGAGCGATGAGGCATATTTTTGGGTCAATGGCTTTGTTAACAAGCAAAAAATGCGCTATTGGGCTGGAAAAAACCGACATGTGATTCATGAAGCGCCATTACTTCCCCAAAAAATTACTGTTTTGTGTGGATTGTATGCTGGTGGTGTCATTGGGTCGTACTTTTTCGTAGACGATAACAATCGTCACGTTACTGTGAATGGAAACCGTTACTGCACCATGATAACCGATTTTTTTTGGCTTGAGTTGGAAGATATGGACTTGGACGATATGTGCCTTCAACAAGACGGTGCCACTTCACACACAGCAAATGTTACAATCGATTTATTGAAGAGTAAGTTTGGCGAACGTCTTATGTCCAGAAATGGACCAGTCAATTGGCCGCCTCGCTCGTGCGATTTAACGCCTCTAGACTATTTTCTTTGGGTTCACGTGAAAGCCTTGCTGTACACCAATAATTCGTCGACGTTAGAAGAGCTCAGAACAAATATTCAACGCGAAATTTGCTACAGTTTCAGCCAATTTATGCGGAAAAGTAGTCGAAAATTTGGGTCAACGATTGGACTTCGTAAAACGTGCACGTGGTGGTCATTCAAACGACATCGAATTTCATTCATAAATTAACTTAAATGTATTTTAACCGCAAATAAAGAAATCGTCGTTATCTCAAACCGTTTTCGTTTTATTTTTTAAAAATGTGAGTGATATTAATGAAGAACCCTTTACCTCCTTGTAGCACTTACAAGTCATTAAAATTTTGTTAGTATTGTTCCACACGAATCATTTATGCCACTGGAAGTACATTAAACATGACACCCAATTTGTAAAGACAGAAAAAATCGACAGAAAGCGATACTCTGACTGTTCATCGGTCTTGCTTATTACCAGAAATTGTAGACAAGCTCATCTTTTTGCAACAAAAAATATAAGCTCATGAAAAATAATATTATATAAATCGTATATATTTATATGAATCAATCTTTTTTAAGGAAGTTTAGAATATTTAAGAATAATTTGTTTGTACTGAAAAGAAATTATTAAAGAATAAAATATCAAAAAAACTGAAAAAATTTATTAATTCTTTTAAACTTTTTTCCTATTATACTGTACCAAACTGTGTACCGTGAATGGCGTACTGTTGTTCGTACCGAAAAATGGGTTTAGCGTACCGAACCATATGTATTAACTTTAATCCACCATTCATTTTTAGATATGTAATAATAATACATGTACAATGGGTAGAGATAGGATTTTTGGAAATCTTGGGATAGAAGGCAAGAGCGTGACTTCTGGCATTATTGAATTATGACACTTCCTAATATCAGTTACATGGTTTATGATTTTAGGAGAACAGAATGAATTACTGCAAACCTTTTACATTTCAAATAGCATTATTGCAAAGAAAATATTAAAGTTATACTCAATTATATATATATATACATATATATATGTATTATTAGGTTACATTCAAATGTAATTTATGGACAAACTAATGACTATCATAATCTCAAAATAGACTCCAACAAATAAAAGTCATGTTTTGTATGTTTTGGTGAATTTTGTCGTGTCTGAGTCAATCAAACATCTAGTAATTGAGTTAAAAACGAAAAGTCGAGCAACTGTCTCTGATCTACCCTGCACATTTAGCACAATCAATATTTATAGACCTGTAGGTTATTAAGAGAATTATTGTATATACTTCTTTTAATAGATAAAAGCTTCAATTAGTGTAGGTTCTACATCGTGTACAGAGGATTGACATCAACAGAAAAATTGTCATCAATAAATAATTGGCTCTTGTGGAAAATTGCCCGCAATTACTCTGCATTAATAGTGATCCATCATCAGATTTGTCTAATTTGCAGATGTATATTACCCATCTAAGGATCTGTGGATAATTTTCCGACGTGCAAATGGGTGAGATTAAAATAACCCTCTTAATTTCCAAAATTGCACCCCAGGATAACCGTAGGACCAAGAAAGAGGTTAAATCCACCCTTGCCGTATGACAGAATCTCCTATAGAATAGCCTAAACTCCAAGTCAACTATCCAAGGCCGCTATCTACAGGGTTCGGCAGCAAAATGTGGACTGAATGACTGATTATAGAAAAATGTCAATAATTTTTTTTTTTGACAAATAATTTTAAATTTTTTTAAAGCTTTGAGACACGACCTTTCTGAACCTGTTCACTCAATACGGCCACCTTAAGCAGTAATTACAGCATCCACATGGCTGCGGAAATCCTTGGAAGAGTTGATGATGAACTTTTCGGACAAGTTGTTCCACTCCTTCACAATGGCGGCCTTCAGGGAGTCCACGTTCGGGTGAAATGTCCAGTTAGTCTTCTTCTCCAAAGTGCTCTACACAACAAAGTCCAACGGGTTCAAATACGGCGAAGATGATTGCCACATGTCCTTGGGGCAAAAATCAGCCATGTTGTCGGTGCAGAACTTCTGGCATTTGGCCGATGTGGGTGAGTGTGCACCATCTTGGGTCAACATATAGTTGTCCTCTGGAGAGGTGGCCTTGATCCATGAAAGTATGTTGAACCTCATCACCTTGTAGTAGGCCCCCTGGCCAATTTTATCCCCAGCCTTAATAAAGAAGGAAGGCATCTTCTTGCCTTAGTACGCCACGACCCCAAAACCTTTACTTCCTCTGGTTATCTCCCAAGCCAACGGTCGTTCCGAAGGTTGTACATCTGGTCCACGGTAAAAATCTTCTCGTCAGAGAAAATTTTTACTCCGGATACATTTGCTTTGATCCACGCATGAACTTTTTTGCAACTCTGCAGTCTCCTTTCCTTCAGAGTGTCCTCAACAGTTGGCGTGGGGTCCTTGTGTAAGAGGACAACCTTAAGTCCTCCTTCACAGCCCTCCTGATTGTCCCTCGTTCACGTCAAACTCGTTAGAGAGGTGATTCATGGATTTTGTGGGGTCCTCCTTGATCTTCTTCTTCAGGTTCCCTCATAAACTTAGAATCCCTTTTCATGTTGTGTCCTACACTTCCTTCTTTCCTAGAGAGGTATTTTCCATCCTTTTTTATTTTGACCACCTTGAAAATGAGGCTCCTGGAGCACTTCACAATGTCCATAATATCTGCCACCTCAATTTTGGCATATAAAAGATCTGAGATCCTCTGCCTTTTTGCTTCTTGCTCACTCATGAAGAAAGATTTGAGATATGTTTATTACTGTTTACTGATGCAGAAAGGACAAGAAATTCTGAATATGCAAGACAAAATTGCAAAACCTCTCTTTTTTAATTACATAATTAGCATTTATTAGCAGTCCACAATTTGCTTCCAAACCCCCTTATGTTAAACGGTTTTTCTACAGATTGGAAAACTATCTACGGATCCTGAGATGGGTCAGCCCCATCTTTAAAATTGAGTAAAGTGCCCGCTAAAATTGATTAAGTGTGAAAATTTTTTGTACAATGTGTAATTAAAAAATAAGAAACCAAAACTCAATATGGTAACCCTGTCAATTTGAAGAACATTTTGATAGAGAGAAAGATTAATGCATCTGAAGTTTCATTAGATCAGTTTCAATCAGCTGTGCCAAGGGAGGGAGGAGAAAAGAATATAAACAAAGATATTTGCTTGAAATTACCTAAAAGGTCGATCCCCAATTATACTCGGAGTCCAACTAGGATTTACAATTATAGATCCACAACAAATCCTAAGGAGCATATAATTATTCAAAAAGGTTCTGAATAAAATTGAATCTAAATAGGATGTTCACTACTCAGGAATTAAATAATAATGACATATGCTAAGGAAAGGCAAATTCATTCTTCAGATTACCAATTCCAAAACAACAGCCCAGCTAAAAGAAATCACCGGATTTAAATCACTGGGCATAAGTGAAAAGAAAAAATATGAATGTTTAGTATATAAATAAAGTTATCATTCAAATAAAAACTAGAGATGGGGATAGTCCACTGTCAATAATAGTGGAAATTTAGTTCAATGCAAAAAAGAAATCATAGGAAGTAGTAAAGGGAAGACCCTACAAGAGTATATAATATAATAATTCCACGAGTAAAAATCTGTTCAGACTGGTATTCTCAGCCTTGAATAATTAAAAAGATAGGGATGCGATTCAGTTCAAATGCTACCTAAAAAGTAATAATTTTTGGGCAGGAAAATGTTAAAGAGGAAAATAAGAATAATAGGTAAGACTAAAAAGATAATTTAAGATCAACCTCTAAAGCGACTATTGAAATAATAGTTATTACAATAACAAGTATTCTAATATGGTCTAGTAAAAAAACCGTAGACAGATTATAGGTAGCATGATAAATAGGGACTAAAGTATATGATATAATTTTGGGCAATTTTCCACAGATTTTTCTGCATCCAAATATCTTCTATAACAATATTCCTAGAATTGTTTTACGTACCTTTTAAGACATTTTTGAATAATCAATGCATATTGAATTTATTTACTATCGATGCTTGTTTTAAGGCCTTAAAAAAGTATGCAATATACTATTATGCACAAAAAAGTAATTAAATTAAGGTGAAAATATATTTATTTTTTTATGTTTATTATGATTTAATATTATTGACATGCATATGAAGCAAACAAAGCATACTACATAAGCTAAATGTCAAAGATCTAATTGATATATATATACTTATTTGAATAAACACATAGTGCAATGCATTGGTTGATTATTCACCAACATGAAAAGTATCTTAAACAAAAATCATGAATATGAGAAAATATCAATTTATATGTTTACTTCATATATACACACAGCTAGTGTTGTCTCATTATTTATTTTTTCTATGAATCTCGATAGTTAATTGAGACAAATAAGATATACAAGATATGTATTAAGATACCTTGAAAAAAAAATCATTTTTTCATTATAATGCAATCAAATAAGAACATATTATGTATATTATACCCAAATGTTTTGGCTACAGTGGAGTACCGTTATTTGGCTACGGAAACCTAAATTGTCCATGATACGGCCGTTTTTAAATAAAATTTGTGAATTTCTCTTTTTTGTTTTATTGTTACGATCTATTTTGGCTACTTTATACGCAATGTTTGATAAAAATAGACGATAATCCGTCGAAGAACACAAATGTAGTTCACAATTAATTTGGATAAAAACTATTCTTGCTTACTTTTGTGTTGACGGATCCCATATGTACTTAAATAAATATATATGAGTGTATACTTTACATATACACTCACACAGCAATTTAAATTTTTTACCAAAATAAAATCTGATTTGATCCATCTTAATACTGAACAAAGAACAAATTTTACAAAATGCATTTAGAAGGATTTACAGTAATAGATCTACTTACTTTCTTCATAAATATTAGCAAGAGCAGACAGTCACTTACTTTGAAGGTAAAAAAAAATAACAATTTATAATCAAGAACTCCAAAATATCGATTAAAAAAAAGTTAGATTTTGACTTATTAAAAAAAACAGTTTTACTTTTAATAACAAACAATGATTTTAATTTCGAAAATTTGAGAAAAGTCTGACTTTGCATGAAGCTTTATATGGTTAAAAAAATAGTCAATATGTTAAAAAGGATAAGCCACAGTCACATAAAATTTGAGAATTATTAAACGAAGTAGAAAATGGGTATATTGTTCTAACACAAACTTGACTAAAAATTTTTAACTTGATCCAAAACTACATTTTATAATTTTATTAATAGACAAAAAGAAGGGAAATGCTCAAATAAAACAAACACAAAATAAACGTGGTCAGCCTGACAATTTGAAGAATGTTGGGAATGAGAGCAGCATAGCTGTCATGACGTTTCATTAGATTTGCTGCAATCAGCCGTGAGAAGAAGGAAATTAAGATAAATCCCACAAAAGGACAGATATACTGAAATTACTCCGATGTAGATCCTTAGTTCTACTCTGAGCCTTTCAAGGTTTTATAACTCCCAAGCATGCCCACATTGTTACTCTTTGTCTTTTATGAGCACAGGCACTAGTTATTACTTTATGCTTGGATGTCCCCTTCTCAAGAAATAAATAATAACAGCTTTAGAAAATCAAAAAGCATGTATAAATTGCGACTACAAAAAGTATATTACGCTGTCTAGGTCATATTTTACTCAGCTCTAATTATATGTATCCTTGTAGTTGTTGAAATCTATTTTTTAAACTACCTTTGGAATTATTTTCAAAAGGAAAAACTGCATAATATAAAATTTGACAATTATCAAAAAATCTAATTAACTCAAAAATTTCCCGAACAAGAACTGGACTTGATACAGAACTCAAAAATTTTAACTCGATCCAATACTAGGAATTATCAATTTATGAACAGAAAAGAAAATATCTGATCTGCCGGTATTTAAAAAGAAAAAAACCGAAAATTAACTTGGTAATCCTTTTCATTTTGAAGAACATTTGCAGATTACCTATCACGATATTACATTAAAAGCAACCATGAGAGTGAAAAATAAATAAATACAAATCCCACGGCGTATCAAGCAAGGAAGTAAAGGCAGGAATTACTCCGTTAAAAATGTTCAATTCTACCCCGAGTCCATCAAATCCCTACACTTATAACTTCGCAACAAATCCTTTCCGTTACTCTTCTTTTTTCACGCACTGGTGATTACTTTATACTTAGATGTTATTTCTACAACAATAAAACAATTTTAATAACAGCTTTGGAAACAAAACATTGTTCCATTTTATTGTTACAACAACAAAAAGAATTATGCTCGTCCAATGTCATATTTCTTACAAGCATAATTAGTAATTACATAAGAAATGACACATTCTTCAACAGCTACATGAAATGGAATTACATAATATTTACCTTTAATTGAGAGGGTAATTATGAAATCATTAAATCTTTATTTTTAGACAGAAGCAATTAAAATGATTTGAATTCTATGTATTTGAACAAACTGCTTTGTTAAGTACAAGTTAATATTGCACTTATTATTTATTAAGAACTTCTTGGTTTTTTCTCACTTAAATATTTAATAATAATTTTGTTTATTTCGTTGCAACTTTTTCTTAATTTGAAGTATGTTAATAGTTGCCCTAAGGTTTTAACAATTATTGATAGCATAAAATATTCAAATGCACATGGGAAAAAAGAGAAAATAAGTAAAAAAATGTTATCCGTAATAAAAAATTCATAGCAACAATATGTTATATGCTTATATATGTTTTAAAATTTAGCATTGGGCAGATAGTTTTCTCATCTTCAGAAAAACCGTTGAACATTCATGGCTGCCGTGGAAGCTGCCATTGTAAGAAGTAATGGTAAATTGGGATGGATTCTTTATGGCTCTAGATGCGGTGGGGTAATTTTTAATAAGTACTATAATTACATTACATATCTCGTTAACCTGAAGCTTTTTATTTGAATACAAACCCAATAATTAACTAAAATGTGTGTATTAAAATTACTCCATCTTATATAGGAATCTTTTGGTGAAATCCAAATGCATCAAGTATATTTCTTTCTCTAGGAATCACCTGGGCGCGAACGTGCACACATCAAGTTCAAAAGAATAATATCCGAGCGTGCAGTTCATTAGCTATGGGGATTCCATTTAGATGGGTTTTGTCTGCACATATCGCGTCAACAAAATATTAATATTTTTATTTATAAGTATTCATCCCTATTTTGAAAATTATAATGTATTTGTAACCAATTATACCAATAGTATATAAAAGAGATCTCTCTCATCAGATATGTTACTTTTATAAATCCATTCTCTATATTTAGGAACTTAAAACGTATTAGTGAGCATGTGTAACATATAATTTTCATTTTGAGTTACATTTACGATTTTCACACAAACAAACATTACCCTAAATAATAATAATTCTGCATATGCAAACTGGATCATGTTGAATTTTTTTTTTTTTTTTTCAAAAACGACTTATTTTTTCTCCAACAAAAACCTGCGTATACCTACGTACCTATCTAGACAATAACAATAAAAAAGTTTTAGGAACACTGTTTCTTAATTCTTTAAATAGTGTACCATGCATGTACGTGTATATGTATACAGGATCCTCTGTCTAAAATGCAACGCTTATTGAAAATTACAGAAATAGCTTTATTTCAAAAAATATCATCAAATTTGGAAAATTAAGTTCATAAATACAATCAATGGACATCTTATTTACATTCTTTGATCCATATAGCCGCCTTTTGCCTAGATGAGCTATTCAAGACCTGTACGAAATTTTGCTAAGCCGTTCATTACGAAACTCGGCTGTAGGTTGGCTCAAGCAGTTGGTCTTTTGTTGTGTATTGGACTCCCTAAACCTTCCCCATTACGGTGTCCAAAAATAGCAAAATCCAGGGAGAAAAGTTGAGGTTGTCGGAAGGCCAAGAGTCTTGTTTTTAAGGATGTTAAGGAGAATTTTAGAACGGCTCACACACTACACTCGATCCAAAAGCTTCAAACCTTGACGAGGAGTTGTTTTGAGGACATTAAGATTTAAATCTCAATTCACCAAGCACTGCATGGGGGTCTGAATGCTGTCAAATTCACGAGCAAGGCTATTGACGGTCACTTTGCCTCTTCTACCTTAAACAGTGTCTTTAACTGCCTCAACCAATTATTTTGGCCTTCTTGGTCTTGATTCGGACTTTGTAGAAGCTTTTGGGGGGCATCTTGCAGTAATCCGGTAGACAGTAAAGTGGTTACAGCTTAGCAATTTCGAGATCTTTGATGGTGATGTTCCATGCGTGGATAGCTCCAGAATTGCAGCTTCTTGTTGGTCTATGCTTTTAGTTATTCCGCTTTAACTTCTTGGTTGACTTCCCTTATTTTTTAATAACAGTTTCTTTAGACAATTGTTACTATGATTAAACATCAAAATATAACAAATAGGATAAAGGCGTGCCATTTCAAAAGCGTTGCATTTTAGACGGAAGACCTTGTACTTGTGTCGAGAGTTGGTCCGAATCAGATTTTTTTATTCATGTTCGGTTTTGAGTTATGTTTTCTATACGGATATTCTGGTTCATAATGAAAACAAAATTTGATCGTTTCCAAATTGTGGACCAATTTGTTTCGATCTCATACTATAGACCTATTTTTCACTTATCTTCATTTATAAGTTGTAAAAATATGATTTATTCATAGGACGTATTGTTTGTAAATATTGCCGATTGGGAAACATACATGATGATTTTTCTTTGGGAACGGTCCAGAACAAACTTCTTTAAAAGGACCGACTGATTTGTGTTGGATAAAATTCATAACGGTCACAGACCAATTTCCAACACTAGTCGACTTATATATAATAACTGTAACGCAATACCTCTAAATAATTACATTTAACATATTGACTACAAAGAAATTACTAAGAAAACCATTCAATAAAAACTATATTCAATTGTTGCTAATTACCTTTCCATCGATGAGCATTCAGTATTATGGAAGCGATGCAACAAACTTTTCTTCTCATAATTATCATAGAAATAAGTATATGTACATAGTATATGAATATTTGTAAAAATTTCACATGTACAGTTATGAAAAAATGGAAACTAATACCTGCATTTAAGATAAATATGTTTGCATGGTCAGTGGAAATTTAAATTCAATTAAAAATACATTTATTAATATTAGAACAACAGTGGTATGTAAATAACGGGCAGAGGAAACGTCTTACACCACATTGCATGATGTATTTCATTTAATCGTAATGAAGTCAAATAAACTCGGATATGGTAGACATCACAGATAGATTCATTTAATATATACACAGAAACGTCATTTGTTAACTTAGTTGTCATTGGGAGCAATGACAGGCCCCAAGCCACAAAAAATGCAACATGTACTAGCGGCACATATTTTCGACTCTTTATTCATGAAGAACTTGAGGTTAGCGATCTTGTTATGGCAGACTCTGCAGGATTTGGACTCATTTTCCTACCAGATGCTATAGTTCGGTGGGTTGAGGCCCGAAGTCTAGGGTGACGTCTGAGGTCATTAAGAAGACCCCTACAACGCTCTATAGGGAACTGTTGATGTTTTTGACTCCCATTCCAGCAGAATTGGCCACCTTCGACATAAATAAATCGGTCTAGGGACTTCCTTTTAACCAAAAACAGCAATTGGCATGACATGGTTGGCCTAAAAAATAGTGTTTGGTAACTTTGCAAGTTACTTGGACTGGTCTATCGCCTCAATAATTATATTTGAAGCTAGACCCTCTATTCTGGCTTGCAAACATGGTAAAGTGTGTGGCAGTTCATTCCGAGCTTTTGAATATGTTTAAGGTAACACAGAATGCGTGGATAAAAGTTGCAATTTCCAACCTATTTGTTTCCTTCTTTATTCAGAAGTTATATATATTTATTTGTAGCCTTTCAAGTGTACTGCTATTTTGGCGTTGTGTTCAATTTTTTCGTGCATCGTTCAGCCATTATTTACGTTCTGCGTTCCAATAATTAGGTGTATACACTGTACGACATCAAATCGCAACTTACTTTGATAATGTCAGGGAGGCCACATTTAAAATCTAAGTTTCAAGATTTTTAACACAATAATTCAATGAATATTAGCTTTCAAATGAGCTACAACTGACTAAAAACGATGCATTCATTGTCTAGATAGAGGCCAAAAGGCAAAGTATAACTGATTTGATTTGCGCCCACCGCAGTAACAAGACAAGAAAAAATGAACTGTGGGCAAGTCAAGAAACTACGGGAACGACCGGTATCTCGCCTACGTGGTCGATGAGGCTCTGCCAGTCAACAAGATTAAGTTCCCAGCCTCTGTGATGATCCTGAGAATCGTTGCATCAGACGGGATGAGGATACTTCCGTATTGGTTCCCGAAAGGCCTAAAAATCGGAGTCAATCAGTACCAGAACGTACTCAAAGAGGTGGTCTTGACCTGAGTGAGGTCCAAGTACTAAGAGGGAAACTATGTATTCCAGTAGGACTATACTACAGCCCTCGCAACACAAAAGAGAAGAATTAATTATTTTTGGGGGTCCATTTGCTTAAAATCTCATTTCTAGCGTTCGATGGTTAAAAAAAATTTATTTCTGTTCGTTGAATATACGTTCCATGGAACGCTCTTCAATTTGGCGTTACATTCATCAGCCTGTTTGGTTTGCAATATCTTGTTTGAAAGATAACAACAACAGCTTATCATTAATGTACCAATGTTATGATTGAACCTCTCTATACCTTTCCAAAATACATTTACAAAGGTTTAGCAAGACTTATTCACTGCCCTATAACACTTCCTTTTGGTGAATGATTGCTTTTAAAATAAACCCATCTGTTTTCAAGCAATTCAGCCAAGTCCAGACCTAGAACCGGTCCTTGCAGCTGTCGGTCCTTAAATTTTTCCTAAAAATGTCGATGGTTTAATAAGCCAAATAAGATATTTGAGATATATCAAGGGTATTGCACATATCTTGCAAAAAAAAATTTATGTTGTCATTCTAATGCAATACAATACGAAGAAAATATATATTTACTTAGTTATATAATTTATTCTATTACATAAAGGAGTAATTAAAGTTAGGAAAAACAACTTCAATGACGTCACGAAGGATCAATTTTACCAAGGTCCTCTGTCCTCAATTAGTAGTTACACAGCACTAAATATTATACATGTACTAATTTGTTATAAAGGAGTGAAATCCACTCTGTTTGTGTCTATGTTTTAAAAAATAAAGTGGGGGATTGTAAAAATGGTTCTACCCCTTGCTCAGGTAGAAAAAACTATTTTAGGGATGATTAAAAAGTGTCATCCTCCAATTTACAATTTGTTAATTTTTAAATAAATTTTTTTTCGGAATGCTTGGCTTTGAACATCAAACAATAATTTAACTCAAATTTAATATGGTCTCAAAAATGATTTCATTGTTGTTGTAGTGTTAAATCAGTTGATTTTAGTCCTATCTGTTTTGAATTTTGTTATTTTTCAAAAAAAAAAAAATATTGTACTATTGGTTAAGATGTTTATTTTGATGGTCATACAAACATATGGTCAACAAAATTAAGTTTGTTTATAGTTAATATTATTGAAGAATTTTGATGTATAATAATTTTGTTTAGTATACAGAGAAGGAGGAAAACTTGTAACCAAACGGTTGGACAGATTAGATCTTCTGAGGTCCAAAATCAATTCGAAAACCCTTTTAAAAAATATTTTTACTTTCGCTAAGGAAAAATGGCTCCGTTACATATTCTTTACCTCACCAATTTATACCAATAAGTCAAATAATCATAATGAGAGTATAAATTGTACATTCTGTAGCGAGAAACTCAAAACATCTCTACGAATGTGAGAAGATTTATCCTTTTGTACGAATGTGTGAAGAAAAAATAAAGGACAATCAACAAGTCAGGACCTCAAAAACATATTGTGTAGTGGCAACGGATCCGAATCGTCGTAGAGCGCCTGTAAAAGGGCAATCTTCAGAAAAATACATTAAATAATATATTTATGCAGATACAACAGGTAACCCATTAACCGTTAACTGGGACTTTTAAATATTTGTAATTGTTTTTATCTATCAGATGTAACTAGTTGATTAGTTTTAAGTATCATTTCAATCAATTATAATTATACCTTAAATTATAAAAATAGAAGGGTGGGGAAAAAAGAAAAAAAAAGGATTTTTAGTATCGTTTTGTCTTGTTTTTTTTACTCATGCAATGTATGTTTAGTGTTTGTATTTTTTTAAGTTAAACTTTTTTTGTCATCATTTAAAAATAAAAATATACCCACTATGTGTTTAAAAATATGTTGTTGTTTTTTTATATTTCTAGTACTGTTGGAATATCCCGTTTAATCCGGATTTGATCCGTCTGGTTTTCATAATAAAACGTGTTTTTTTTCATTTAAAAGCCCTTTTATTTCAATGCTAAAATTAAACATTAAAATGCTAATTTGAATTTTGTATTGAGGAACCAATAGAGTGTGAGATGTAAACAACGTGATTCAAAATAATCCAAGAGATGACGCGTCATAATAGGGCCCTAACTACTGAATATATCATAAATATAGTATATTTATCGAGAACGTCTAAATACTATTTAATTACGCATTGCTATATAGTAGAATTGTGATACATTTTATTATGCATTCAATTTGTTAATAACTATTACTTTCTAAAAGTTGTTCCTAGGTAGAAAAAAAACTATGCTCTGCAACATTACAGTACCATAAAAAAAATATTTGCATAATTATAGAAACATGAACATTCATATTCTTCTTAATAATATGAAAGAATTCAAATACTGATTTTGAATATCCTGTCTATTAAACAGATGCTTCGAAAAGTGGAACATCTAAAAATATTTTTTTAGTTAAGAAACATTTTTTGAATAATTTTATGATACAGACAATTTATATATAATTAATCTCCTTATCGATAAAATAGACTGTAGCATTGTTTATTTCGATACAAACGACGATTTAAAATAAAAATTAATCAAATTTTTTTGGGAATAATTGAACCTTTTAATACTTACATTTAACTCAAATTTCCTATATGTCTTGTCAATAATAACAAATGAAGTATTACATATCCCTTTTGTTTGTATTTACTTTTATTAAGTTGACGTAGGGAATCTTTAGAATCATTAATGTACCTTTTACCGATAATACTTACTTGTATTGATCTTTTATTATTTTATGAGTACGTACCTATTTTATCTTTGAAATATATTTAGATTGTGTATGCTTGAACATCAAGTTTTCTTATCAAGCCAATATTCATTTTCAACTGTTTTGAAAAAGGTAACTCTACTATTCAACCTACAGGAGAAGTAAATAGTAATCACTTAATATGTATTATTATTAGAAATAAAACTGAGGTTGTCCATAATTTGACTTATTACAATACAATGGCATTATGTGATCTATTATTATTTTATTAATTATTTCGACTTATGCGACAAAATATTTGAGTCAACCCCCCTTCCTCCATTTCCGACCCTTTTCGGCTCTTTTTTTCTTCTTATATGGCCTTTTAATAACTAAATATATTTATCCTACAAGATAAATTCAAAAAGTAGCTATCTCCTTGAAATATTAGAAAGATATAGGGTTTTTTTCTGAATTAAGCCTTTCTTAAAATATAGTTCAGACTTTCAGCTGTCAAATGAATTATTTTAACACTTTCTGGATTTATTCTTTTTGGAGCTATGAGCTTCTGGAAAAAAAAACCATTTTCAACTTTATACAAAGATAACTCAAGTTATCATTATTCTTTAAGAGGGAACATTTAAGTATAAGGTTTGTTATTTTATGGGTAATGAAAAATAATACTAAGGATGTATTGGAGAGTAAGTCCTTGATAGAGTCAGATTAGAGTTAAAAATTGATAAAGAAGTAAGCCCTGCCCTTTGCCTCTACTACATACGAAGTGGGATTTGTCTATATTTCCATGATCTTATGCCTCCTTGCCGCTTATCTAATTAAACATGATGACAGCTAAGTTCATCATCTTCCAAGCATTCTTCAAATTGTCAGGATTAATACGTTGATTTTCTTTTCTTGTATTTTTATCCATCGGTTGTTCATATTTTAAACAACTATATTCATATGTATGACTAAGCATGGTATAGACGACATATCTGCACAAAAAGATCACAGTAAAAACAATCTTGCTCCTGGTATACTAATAGTTTGAAATTTCAAATTAGGGACAAATAATTGACAGGATCATTAATTTCTTGACGGTTACTAGCATATCATTTCTTTTAAACGCATGCTCACAAAGATTTTGACAATTTTCACATACCGAAGTATAAATAACTCCTCAACACACGCTCCATCAAAACAAAAATCTCCAAAAAATATCCCAAACATGACACGAGACAAAAGATGAACACAGATATGTATATCTCCCTTTTCCATAGAATCCATAATATCTTAAGGTATAACCAGTCCAAAGGAATTCTTTTCATTTAACTTATAGCATGTAGTGCTATTTTTCTAATTTTGGATTTACTTTTTTTTCTTGTCCAATAATAATCAGAATCATAGAGAAAGAAAAATTTAATGATCAAAAGTGTTTTTATTGGTAGTTTGGTAATAGTTTATCTAAAATTGATTATCTAATTCATAAATTCGGGATGGGATAGAGGCAAGCGACACTTATTAATAACAACTTAGAATTGTATTAATTTCAAAACACTTTTAATAAAATCAACCGTTTAGGTACGTAACAGATATGCCCTAAGTTGTAGCAAAGCCCATTTTCAAATAGTTTGGAGGATAAACGGTCAAGAATATTAGGAGAATCAATTATCAGGGCTATTTAGAGTATTACTTCTTTCCATAGATAAGGCTAGATTGCGTGAGGGACCTGATTTTGCATAAGTTCATGTCTGCTTTTGTTCCCTCAACTTTATGTAATATTTTAATTCGTTGAGATACAACGTAATAATATGTATAAGACATCCTACTTACAACATCTAACAGAAAAATACACTTTTCTTCAGGTAGTCACTCTATCTTTCTCTTTTCTTCTTTGAGTTGAAATAACTAAATATTTTATTCAAAAACACATGTGACGTCATCTCTTAAACATACCCCTTTTATCAGATGAAGCTTTGTCCACACCTTGTCTCCTTTATGTTTTTCCTTTCCTAAATATTGACTCTATTAGCAGTAGTTCAAGCTTGCCCAACCTTTGCTTTATGTCAAGGTGTATTATCTCAAACATACAGCAATATAAAAAATCTATAAAATAACGAAGGTGAATGATTCACAAATGGGAATTTGTTTCCATAACTCATGTAACTTTTTCTGTGAGGGACTAGGTTTATAAGCATTTTTAAGCATTCGTTTCTATTCCTAATAAATAATATTATCCTTTTTGGATATCCTTGTCATATCCTTTCTTCAACTTCATGTTCTGTTCAAAGAATCTCGTCTCCTTTAATAGAGGGATCGTTCCTTATGCAGATGTCCCTTCACATCAAAATCTTTGATAGTGACTTCTGATCTTGTTAATCATCGCTTCTATGCTCAAGAATACATGAATTTCTCCAGATCTTTTAAGGGATCATCGTATACTTCTATAAAAACTAAGGAGTTTCATAAAAAGACTGAATAATCGACTGAAAGACCTAGTGAGGAATATACACAGATTTATCATCTTCCATCCATAGCTCCTTCAATGAAATTATTGAGTCAATTCCTCCTTCAGTCAACTCTGATTCGTCTCCTACTCTAAAAAAAGAATTCATTGATAAGAGCCCTTCAGTGTCCTGAAATGCAGACATCATTCATTTCTATCACATTGATATAATTCCATTTATAAGATGGAGTTTATGATGTGCGGTCTATATGGGTAACTACATAATTTGAACCCTTCAATCTCACTCTTGATTTCTTAATGCCTTTTGAGTCTATTTTGCCATTAGAAAAAAAAGTGAAAGATAATATATTTTTTTTTTCGAACATTTTGTCGGCAATGTATATTCTATTATGTTGTATTATTACATATAAACTGTTATTGGGAACTTTTAAGTGATTATGTGATAAAAAATATAAGTGACCTCTTAACTTACGCATACTTCAATACAAATATCTAAATGTTGTTACAATTCTCAAACTTATTGAGCTTCTCACCATATTAGAATATTACTCTTGCAAAGATCTACGATCTCCAGACTAATAAATTTATTATAGATAATAACAAAATGTTTTTCATAAGAGCTAATAATAATGTGTTTTATTGAAGATAATAATTAAAATGTTACAAAATGATAATACAATTTGGTAGGAAAAATTAATTAAAACATAAAAGATATTCCTCAAAATTTAATTCCCTATTTATGAGTTATCCGTTATTTCATTTTTTTATCCTATTGATTCCTTCAACTTTATTTCGACAGGCAAATGTTATTTAATTATTGTGATTGTAGTCATGAGAGTTGTCAAAATTCTTATTGTTATCAGTTGTAGAGCTATTATTGGTCTTTGCTACGAACTGTTTAAACAATATGAATCTAGGGATGCTTTAGAAAATTGTATTTCCAGAGTATCATTTCAATATTTCCTAAATATATATCTCTAAAGAAATAATAGTCAAAATCACAAGCCTTACTTAAGATATCATATTTATATCATTATTATATTGAGCTCTATATATACCATATTCAGGATGAATGACAATAAGATCTTATGATTAGTTTGTTATTCACATGACTATTTCATGTTTATTACATAATATCCAATTATTCTTAATATATTATTTATTTATCCACTATTTTGATGACTTTTTTATGATAAAAATATACCTAGTATTAAAAAAATACTGCGTATATCTAACTAAAGAAAATATATTGAACATATTCATATATAACTTGGATGCGGTCGATCTAAGTTACATGTAAAAACTGAATAATATAGTTGTTTGTAGTAAGGTAAAAAAATGTATTGAATGAGGAGATAGTTTAAGACTAGAGTTAAATAATGAAGTACGGGGTATCATCTTTGATCTGTAACATCCCTTAGAGGCGGAATACAAGAAGTATACTTAATAATATATCAGTTTATCCTAATACACCATAAATCAACTAAATTTAGATAAGAGTAGAAGACGACAGGGATCTTCTTAGTCCACGTAGTTGACCATCTAGCCATGTCCACTTCTCTGATCCCTTCAACATTTCACTAGGCAATTTACCACATTCAAGGGAGGAAATTCTATATTGAAACAATAAATATATAAAATTATTCAATTGATGAGTTACAATTCTTGGTTATGAGGCAATATTCGCCAGGCCATTCGACTGAGGGTAATACAGAATAAAATACAGCACTCCAATTCCTACTATTTTCATGTTAAGTAGGGCCTGATCTTCGAAATCTTCAGTTTGCATCCATATTCCTGCCAAATAGTGATTGAAATAATCTTCCACGTCAGTTTCTAACCTATAGAACAGGATCTCTCCTTCGGTCTAATAACTTTCCATCATCTCACCTCGCAATCCATTTCTCGTCTTAAGCCGTTAGGAGAGAGCAAACTTCAGTTTCAGCACATTGGAAGAGCAGGAGCTTCTTCTGCTTTTCCAACATGTAGGTTTGGACTATTAATAAGTAGTTCCTCACTATTTATTCCAAACACTAAGAGATAATTCCACATTGGTCATTGCCCTACTTGAGGATTGAAAATCCTTCGGCATAATATGAAAGTCTATTTCAATGCTTAAAGCAGACATACTGCTTACACGAAGTAAACCAAACGGGTCCCATGTCTCATCAAAAATAGAAATTAAGAAGTGCTTACTATTTAACATCAAAATGTTGATATTTATTGTTGTTATTTCGACTATTTAGTGATTATATGATCCTTTACTTTTGATTGAAGGTAATTCTAATATAATACATACATGATACGCCAAAATGATACCGCACCAAATAGAAGCAAGTTGAAATTATCCGCGCTGAAAAGAGGCTCACCCAAAAGATGTACGCCAAAAAAAAGTGCACCCAATTGAGTGGAGACGAAATTTATTGTATAGGGCTCCAATCAAAAGCTGTGACTAAGGTCCCTAAAACTGGACCTTCCCTTATCAAATCATAGTTCTTTTATTATAAAAGTTATTTCAGATTAATTTTATTTTGGGATACTCATTAAAAATGTATTCTTAAATTAGTGAAAAAATTACAGTTTATACAAAGAATTTCGATAATGTACATGCGGAGTGGTCCATTAAAATCTGAATACTTACTAATACAATTTAATTAAAGTTGAGTGATTGAAGTTAATGATATATTAAAGCATAAACATTTAGTTACGAAAAAAAATCTTGAGCTCTCTAGCTTATATACAAGTCGAGAACTGACACCTAAACGATTTTGACGAATTTACATTCGCACACACGTTAGCTAGTACGAAACTTTGAAGAACTAGACGGGATGTCAAAAAGGCCAAACTTGAGCGAAGGGATTAAAGAAAACAGACCTGGCCAATCCCCTCAAGTCTATGAGGGCCAATGCATGCGACCTGTAGATTTCACACCAGACTGGCCAGAATCCTATAAAAAAGTGGATGGAAAGAGACTTGTGAGAATTTAGAGGTCACTTTTGACACCAGCAATGAAAGAAACCAATTTCCTCCATTGCAAGACTCTTTTGAGTTCTTTGAACTCTTTTTTGAGACTTTTTTCCTCCTCCACAGTCTTGATGGTTGATACCAACCCCTTCGACTATACCTTTTGGGTATATCTCAATGTGAAGACCTGCAGTGTCCATCATCCAAACGACAAGGCCCTCAAAGTTACTTTCAGCCAGCACTGGGACGCCATGATCAATTACTACATCCACAGAGGGAGCCTGACCTTCCTCCTTCGCCTGAAAGCCATCATCGCCGCTGCGAGTGACTACATTAATGATTAAGAGAGCTCAGACACACATTTACTTATATTAATATTTTTTTTGAAATTCTATTACTATTTAATAAATTATATTTTCTTATTTTTAAAATTCAAAGTTTTGAGATTTTAATAGACCACTCGGTAAATATAATCAGATTAATACTGTATGAAGGTATACCTCATAGTACCATAATTAAAAAGATAATTACCAATATATTATCCGTAAGCTTATACATTATTAACTTCATGAGCATGGACTTTAAAATATCAACAGAAGACAATTAATTATTCTTTTATTGTTCTACTTATTGGTCAATGTAAATACGATTTATTTCCATCGTAAAATACCCAAGAAAAAATGCCAACGTTTTATTGTTTCTTTAAATAATTATCGATTCACGAGCTACATACCTGGATTTATGCAGCTTTTTCATATTATAAGTAAATTTGAATGATTAAATTCCATAATCTAACTTAACTTATTAGCTTTGCTTTTTATCCACTCCTAAGTTTGCGCAAATAGTTTGATTTTATTTAATATTTTTGTAGTTGGTGACAAATCAATTATGTTACAGCATGGTACCACATATGTGATCAGTTTTTGTATCTTTTTTGATAAATATTTGGTATAGGCTTACTTATGATGTCAAATACAGGCTGGCGTAAGTGCTTGTTGCAAAATATTTGAGAGTAATTTTTTTTTACTTTTTTAAGTCGTAACCTGTACTTATTTGTAAAGTTAAAATTGTCTTCTTTTTATTAATTTGAAGACATCATTACTTCTGCAACGAAGTTGAACAAAGGTTATGTTTTTGCCCCTATTTGCTAGTTTGTGTGTTAGTCACTAGCATTAAGGTGAAAGTTATTGATGGATTTGGATCAAACTTGGTACAAAAATTATATATGTATTGCCCCAGTAAGATGCCATAAAATTAAGAGAGGTCAAGATGTAGGTAATCAACAAACGTAAGATATGCATAAACTACCATACCTTTGGAACAAATTGAGATACGTAACTCAATTTGACTTTAAGGAGATCTTTTGCGCTCTTTTGCGAGTGGCCATTCTTGTTTTTATTGTGAATGATGGTAAAGCAAAACAAATCAAAATGAAGAACAATCTCAGTACTCCTTCTCCCAGGAACGGCAAAAAAGGACATCACTAAGATTGCAGACGTCTGTCTAAATACTTTTTACAAGCAAAACTATAATGGGCACTCGGTAGAAAGCAAATCTTCTGCCTATAATCAAATTGAGATATGTATCTGTACATTTTCCAAAGTTATGGTCGATTATGCATTTATTACGTTTATGTGTTACCTTGAACTTTGATCTTGACCTAGCAAAATTTAATGGACTCTTACCGGACTACAAATAATTATAAAAATCTTGATGTTCGAATATGAGGCTTCCCTTACTCTTGAACGTTCTTGACTATTTCTGGTGAAGCATCGTCGAGAGAGAGTTCAATTCAACTCCTCATCCAAATTTGGATTCTCTCATACAAAGTATTATTCTTACTTAGAATAACGTTCCTAAGAGAGGTCAAAAAGACTTTTAGTCGTTTCTGCACTTGTATCGAGGCAGTTATCATTACAGGGATAGATCATATAAAATAAAAAAGTTGTAAAATTATAATTACTTTACCTAATTATAAACTTAATTTTATGAATTAAACAAATTCACAAAACTCATTTATTTGTACATATTTTGCTGCACCCTGTAGACTGTTTTATCTTTTCCACATTTTTCTTTTGTATTGAATCGAGAACGGAGTTGATTAATTAATCACCAAATTCAACGTATAAATGAAAAGATTATCACGAACGGAAATACTTGTCGTAATTATCTATTGGCAATAATAGTGAAATGTCAATGAAAAACTAAATATCAGCAATAGATTGCTTGAGGGCACCGTTATCGGATGATTTCATGCCAACTGTTACTGGGGAACTTTTTGGTAAACATATACAAACTTGAAAATATTACAAACGGCAAAAGGATGTATAATCATACTTATATACGTAATATGAATTCCCCCAGCAACAGTTGACATAAAATCATATGATAACTGCGCCCTTATTTAAGACTTTTTCTCCTTATCATGGCCATGGGGTCCCAGAGATGGGCGAGAGTTGCTTTGAGGGCCTTGGTGTTTGAATGACGGAAAATGAAAGTCTCCTTTCCTCGAGATGCACCCAAAAAGTGTAGTTGAAGGGGTTGGCATCAGGGTTGTAGGGGGCCAAAAGATTTCAAAATAACTTTAAAGACTCAATTAAAACTCATTCAAATGAACCTTGCTACTGAGGTGATCGGTTGCTTTCATTACTGGTGTCAAAAGTGGGCTCTCCACCCTCACAAAGCTCTTTCCACCCACTTTTTGATCGTTTTTTAGACAGTCTGGTGTAAAACCCCGAAATCTCTTGCATGTGCCCTCATGGAATTGAGTGGCCCGGGGTGTTTTTTTAACTCCTCGGGATCCAGTTTGGCCTTTTTGACAAAACCTTCTTCCTCTTCAACTTTTGGACTTGCTGACAGTGTAGACGGTGGTCCTGGAGGTACCCAACTTCTTGGAGTACGTGAATGGAAATTCGTCGATCATTTTCTAGTTATAGAGGTCAGTTTTCTTTTATTTTTTAACTAATTGCTTATGCTTTAATATATGGAAATATGAATTTAAATCAATCACTCAATCTTCATCAAGTATTTAATTAGTAGGTGTTCAGATTTCAATGGACCACCCCGTATATAAAGTAATTTCCAATCATAATTTCAAGGTACTTTCTATACGAAGATTAAGGATTTGTTCGCGTAATATTCGTACCTAGTACATCAATATAAAAATACCAGTATTTTATCTGCAATGTATACTGTGAGTAATAACTCGTCGGACGATCCTATTAAAAAGAAAAAACTCTACGGATCGTTATTCATTGGTGAGAATCTGTGTTTTCTACAGTATTTATTATATTTGACCATCCCCAGTGATTCATTATATACGCCCTGCCGGTATGTAAAAATAAGAAAAACAGATAATTAATGTGATCACACTAAAAATTTGGAAGAAAAGTAGCTTAGCTGCCATTTTAATTTATCAAATCAGCTGCAATCAGTCGTTAAAGCAGGTAAATAAACACAAATCCCGCTATGTGTATATCTAGGACGTATATCCTGGAAGTAAACCGATGTCGATCGTCAATTCTATTCTAAGTAAACAAAAAGACTTGCACTTATAATTCCCGAGTAACCCCTCCTTGTTTATCTACGTCTTTCTTGAGCACATGCACTAGTTATTACTTTATACTTAGATACTCTGTCTTCATAAATTATATAATAATGGCAATAGCCTTGAAAAATAAAAAAATATGATCAGATTACTAACAAGAGAAAGCCACTCCCGCTTTTTAGGAAGTGTTTTATCAACCTCTAATAATCAATATTGATGGACAATTTCTCTCTTTTTCATCATAAACTCCTCAACTCTGTTCATCAACTGTAACTTAGTTGCATTAGTACATTATTCTGTACTCTAGAATGATTTTTGTAATTAAAGCTACAAATTACCAGCAGGTATTAAAATACCCGATTTGGAAGCTCAATTAACCGCGTTTACTCTGTTTGAAAAAAAAAAAAAAACCTATCTTTATATGAAAGTGTTGACCTTAGAAATCAATTTTCATTTTTTTGTTGTTTTTTGGATGGATTGAATACGCTTTCTCAACACAACTGAAATAAAAGTATTAAAAATATTGAATTATATTTACACTTTGTCATCTAAATCAGACAGGCATACTAAATATTTTACATGCATGAAGATATTCTTCACATTCCCTATCTTGAACCAAAAATAAGAGATTAATTTTTTTTTGTTTATTTCACGCCTCATTACATCAAATGCCTATCTATAACGATACTCCTTATAAGGATTTGCAACTTAAATAATTTGGTAAGTTATGAAAGCATGTATTTTGTGTAAACACAAATAATTGAGTGATAGCCTTTACATATATTTCTTGTGGTAGAAAGGAAATAATTAAACAATTACGTAATTTTTGTTATTTTATAAAATGCAATAATTACATAAAAACGAAATCAAGGGAACTAGGTTGTAACAGTATGTGCCACATTAAACACGTGTCTTTTTAAATATTTAGTCCAAATGAACGAATATTAATCATATCTCACGAGATATTTAGTTATGATTTTAGTGAAGGGAGAATATCGCAATGGTTATTATTAGAAGGGTATACAGGCTGTGCAAGATTTATATGCCGCCATTTTGGCGCACTCTCTGTGTCAAACACGGGACTTAGGGAGCTGATATTTTTATTGGCTAGATTGTTCAAACTTAGACCAGCTGGAAAAAATAGAATCAATTAACGAATTGGTTGTCCCAAATATTTGGAAATGGCTCGGAGCCCTTCATGAATCTGCACCGGGAGCGACAAGATAACAATTGCTTGAAATCTGGTACTCAGTTAGACGTTCCTTGAAGGTTTAGAAGGGAATTTGAGGCAGCTAAAGGTAATTTTGAGGCAACAGCAAAGTTGGGTGACGTCATGGTGTTTGTGGTAGTTAGTTCTGATGGTCATATCATGCCTTCTCATATGTTCCCCCTTGCCCAGTGTCAAAACTGAGGACTACTTGGACGTGCTAGAGACTGATTGGCAATAGGAGGCTTTACATGAGACAGCAGGACTCGGCTCCCTGCAACACCTCAGAAAATTTTCGAATGGGTACAAGACAATTTTAACAATTTTATCTCGTGGAACTTTTGCCTCCAAACACGTCCAATTTGAATCTGATGATTTTTTTTTTTTTTTTTTTGTGGAGCGTGTTCAAACAACTAGCCAACTTAACCCCCTGCAACACCAAAGACAAACTTATGAGGGAGATCAAAAAGGAATTCCAGTACTCTCCAAGGGACCCAGTTGTGAAGGCCTGATCGCGCTTTTGGTCTCGTATAGAAACTGTAATTTAGACTGGAAGTGATTTTATTGAATAAAATCAATCAGAATCCATCAAGGATTCAAAAACTGGATTATATTTTTTTAATCTTATAAATGGTTGGGAAAAAAATTTCGTTTAAAAAAGTAGCTTGTGAACCCTGAATTGTTCGGTTATAAAATATACCTGGCCTCATGTAACTTCTACAAATTTTAAATACAAATGATTTTTTCTGAATATACGTATTATACAATACAAAGCTAAAATAGTATTTTTAAATTATTTTATCAGTGTCGTAAAATAGGGCTGGAACTTGAGAGTTGTGTCACCCTTCCCTAAATTTTGTTTATTAGTTTCTACTGACACTGTAAAATTGTGACGTCATATTATATTAATGTACTACTTAACAATCATTTATACTTAAATATGCTCCCTAAACATTTCATAAAAAAGAGGGGAGTGGGGTGTAATAACAACATTTATGTGGTGCGGCAACATAAAAACAATCTAGAACAAAAATCAAGATAAGGAGAAAATCCAATTTATTTTTATGTTTCACATATACAAACATATAGATCAACAATTCATAGACCTTTTGGAGTCACTTATGGGCTTTGTATTCAAATTTCTGGGTTGTATTAAGATGTCCTAAAAATTACAATTATAGTTATGAACCTTTATTTGATTTCAAACACTTTTATTCTCACCAATATTATATTTCAAATAAAATTTTGTTAATTATTTTATTGTGACAATCAATTTTGCTACTTTAAGTGTAATTTACGACGCACCCACAAAGGGTTAATAAGATGAATTTAATGCATAAATTGTCAATAGTTCGTCGAAGAATACAAATGTAATCCACACTCCATTTTGAGCTAAGTCATTCTAGCACAAACAGAACAACATCCCATTGACGAAACTCCTTGGAGAGTTTATCAGGGAAAAATTTCATATTGTTTTTAAGATTTTCCAATTGCCTGAGGAAAAAATAAAATTGAAAATGAAGGTATCAATTTATTAAGGTTTAAGAATTTCTATGGCAGATGTAAATAATTGAATCTCGTAACACAAGATAAATATTGTTATATTATATTAATATCTACGTTAAATTAGAATAGTACCTGAATTTTTCACTCCATTCCCAACAAGCTTCACTGAACAAACCAACCTTACCAAAATGCATCACTATGTGAATTAATGTAGCTTTTAAAATCACAAAATATTTTTATAATAACTTATATACATAGATTAGAAAAGAATTTAAAGCTTATGATTTAGGCTATAAATTAATCCCAATGGTAGATATTACCACCTCCACATCAAAAATTAATTAATGTTTTAACCACGGGAAAGACTTTAAAAAGAGTCTAACATGGTAGATTCTTATAGAATTGGACATTAAGACTGTTCCATTTTCTAGTTAATCATTTTTCTTCTGAACAAAAACCTTTATGCTAGGATTTTAATGATATTTGGTTTTCCTGTTTTATCAAATTTAACAGAGTGGGAACCTAAAACTTGCAGCATCATTTATTTGCGTTTATGTTCCCATTATTTTTCCTTACAAAGTTTCATTACGCAACCAAAAAAAAAACCAGCTTAAATAAAACATAATAATGGAACGACGTAGCTCAATGTATAATGCTCTCAGAAGAAATTATTCGGTTGAATTCAATGTGCGTAAGCTCACGCCCTAATCGTTACTAGAGAAAGAAATGTATGTACATTATGTATACGGGGAAGATTCCTAGGTCAGATGGAGTAATTTTAATACTATAATGTTAACTTATACTTAATCAGAGCAACTCCATCTGGACATTTAAATTAGCATTAAAAAACAAGTTGTGTTTTTATTCCATGTATCTATGTGAAAAAATGTCAGAACAACCTTAAAAAAGACAACGCGTTTGTGAACTTCTCCGGGCTGGTATCAGTGCCAAGAAGGATGTAGAGACCGTTGGCATCTTCATCCAGACTGCCTATAACATCAATAAGTTAATTACAGTCCCATACAAATAAGAATAACCAAACTTCCTCAGCAACAGTATGGCTGACTTTTGACCTACCTCCAAGTGGCCCTCCTTCACCCTTTACCTCAAAACCTTGTACTTATCAGTTTGGACAACTTGGAGAAGCATATCTGCCACACCTCTAATCCAAATTTGAATTCACTCCGAGCTGTTTGATGACAACATGGTACGCCTTAGCCACGGCCTTTATCGTTTAGTAATTACAATCTGTCACTGACGTGTCTAGGCTGATATTGTTGAACATAGTTTAACATAGTTGTTGAACAAAAAGGAAGAACATTATCTTTGATAAAACAACATAAAACTGCAAATCAATGAACATTCACATCCTGATAAACCAGATACTAAAAAATATATAATGTACAACTTTTAACACGTAGCATCATCATATTTGGGAGGGTACAAGAGATCTTAAAATCAACAAAATCCCTGTTTTCAAATTAAAATATACCACGATAAAAAAGGACTAAGAGACCTGAAACTTTGTTAAAGTTCGTTTTTTTATTGTCTCCAACAAAAGATAATGCATTGTGCGGAAAAATAATAACTTTACATCAACAAAGTCTAATTATGATATGCAAATTTACCAATAATTAATTTTACCATATGTTATTTTTTTACCTTTTTTTGTACAAAAGAAAACCTTATCTATATATTTTTCTATGTTCTAACGCTACATAGAACAAACATGGTAATATTTTTTATACCATTTTGACTTTGTCGTACAATATTATATCATATTCAAACACTAGCCTTCCTAAAAAACATGTATTATATTAAGAATGTGAACACTACCTGTATATACAGGATCCTTCTGGTAAATCTGGACTACCTTTAACTGTATCCTGATCAATAAGGGAAGCAAGTATAGGTTTGAAATTTTATTAAACAGTTGTAACAATACAAAAGAAAAAAATCATTCGCTGGATACGAGGCCCAAAGCATTTGCAGGCCTTAACCACGTTCGCAGAGGAGACTTTGTTCCAGTATTTGATTTTCCTCTCTAACTTACCCTAAAAGAAGTAGTCCATGGGATTCATATAGGGGAGTTAGAGAGCCAGGTCTGGGGGTCCCAAAATGGCACCTTCTCTTCTTTAAACAAGTTTTTGAGAGGGGACCTGTTGAAAAAGGAACTCGACACCATTGGCCTCAGCTTTCATCCATGGTATCCCTTGGTCAGAGAGGAGTTCAAAGTACCTGTCCGTACTCACCCTCTCCTTTGGCTCAAAGAAGATGGGGTCATGACACTAACGTTACTGTCAATGCCTCGAAAAGTCATTTGGGGTGGCAAAAAACTTGACTTTAAAGACATGAGGGACATTAGTTATCTCTTTGGTCAGCCACTTGTCGTTCTGGATCCTGTGGGATCTGTCGAAAGTCTATTGTTTCTCATCCGAATAAAAGATGATCCGGTGACCATGGGACTCCAAATCGTTTAGCAATTTTATTCTGTGGGCAGCCCGGATAGCCTTCATTATGTATTTTGTAGAGGTAGTATGACTTCACCCTAAGTACAGTGTTTATGGCCTTGGAGACTGTTGCAAGGCTTACTTGGCGCTTTTTGGCAAGAGTGTTAATTGGGTTTTCAGGAGATTACTTCAAAGAACGTTTCAGGCCTACGATGAATATGAGATTGCATTTTTTATCACTATGGAATTGTGGGCTTTCCTCCAATATTTATATATCCAAAATGTGTACATAGTAGAGATATACAAACATCAAACTTTGAGTCAATTCAAATTTCGATACCAACTTAGTCAACGATTCCAATTCCTTTTTATGTTCAATGGAATTACAAAAATAAATAACACAATTATTTTCTTTTTTTGAATGTTTAACTTCTTATTTATTAGAGCAAGTCCAAAAACACATGCATACATCAATCATAATTACAAATTACTTGTAAATAATTATAAAGTAAAATTATTTAAAAAGTTAGTTCGTCTCCGAGCTCCAGAGTAAATTGATTCCTGATTGTCTCATATATATTGTCTGTGCTACTGAATAGTTTTCATTTTCAATGGATGAGGGTGGGCATGATAAGTATTTACAAGCATTTCCCTAGTAATTTTTTTGTTTTTGTGAAATATGCATCACATAATTCAAAAAACTGACCTTTTTGTGACCTTTTATATAACATTAAAACTATATTTATAAAATTATAATGTTATATAACTATTGCTTTAAGCATAGAAAGGCTTTAATAATCCCGACATTCCCAAGTTTCTTTTTATTACTTTGAAAATAAATTAAAAAAATATACGCATTGTTGGATGAAAAGTAATTTTCGGGGTAGGTGGGGAGGAAAAAATTAAAAAATAAATTCCAAAGTTCTGAAAAGATGCTCTTACATCTGAAAAATTGGGTTGACATTTAATTTAATCATTTTCATTAATTAACATCCCTTCCCTTCACTAAAAACTTCCTTTTTTGGTTGACCAGCATAGTTTTAAAAAACTTTGGTGGGATCATTTTTGATGCCAACAGTTTCTAAAGGAACCAGCGTTTGTCGTTCTTGTGTAAACTTACTATTATTGGTAAAGAAGGAATCAAGAAGGTTAATTAAATCTTTTATAAATTTTTAAATAATTTTGTAAGCAAATTTGCTAATTTTCATTTTTTGACAACAGGTGGGATCTTTTTTGATACTAGCAATCCGCAAAGAAAGGTGCTGTAACACCTTTGTCCTAGTGTTAATAGATTATTTGACATTACAAAAAATAAACTTATTATATACATATAGTATTTACTCGTTTACTTTATTGGGGGGGATTATGAAATAGTTATGAATAGGAAGATAAAAGACCATGATCGCCTACGTATTTAAATACTTTCTCGGTTTGGAGTACGTCATTTTATCCCATGTAATCTATTCTCCTTAAAGATAATGGGTGTCTACTCTATTGTAGGAATTCAACATATATGTACATGAAAAAAGGAACAATGTGCTCTTGGAGAAAGTAGTAATCTTACAGCATATGTTACCAAGAAGCCACTCCTTTTCTCATTCATAATTCGCTTTTAATCTTAGTGAATTGTTCTTTCTTGACAAATACCTACTTTTTTATCTTTAACAGAATGAGCGCCCCAACTATATAATGTTAGGATCTTTGTAGGTTAGGGTGAAGCTGATGTGCCGACTTTGTTCAAAATAAAAGAAGGAAAAGAGCCCGCACATAAATTTTTGCACCAATTTTAGACACATGGAATAATCAAGCAAACAGCCTAGCTAGCTATAACACACAAAGCCGATTTTAGAATGAGCTTGGCATGAAATTCTAAAGTCCTGGATTAATCATGCAGATTTTTTATTCCTACATGAGGGGAATATAATAGGAGGGATTGGTTAAAAAAAGAGTCAGTTTCTCATTTATTACTCCATTTCCCGCTCTTGAATAAAAAATGACGAGCTGAATTCCCCTCATGTGGGAATATACATTCTGCGTGATTATTCCATGACTCTAGAATCCTATGCCTAGCTCACGTTAAAGTCGGTTATGTGTGTTATGCATCAAAATTTCAGAGCTTGTTGGGCACCAGCGTCTCCCTAACGTAGGCATTTTTGTATATTTATAAGACAAAATGAGCTATGCCTTTGATTAATGATTGTTCTACATTTAACGTATTATAAATTCACAAGAGAAAATAGTTTCTCTTTTCTTTTTCTTCTTAGACTACAAAGTATCTCATTTAAATATGTGGTCCATCAACACGTAATCATGCTAGATTGAGTGTGAATTAGATTTATATTGATCAAAGACAAATTTTCTCAATTTTTATCAAAAAGCATGCTTATTAACAGTGGCGTTATTGGCTTCCATCGTTTGGGGACGCTTATAAAAGTTGCAGCTTGTATAAGTATCATGTAGAAATTGCAACCAAGAAATGAGATGATTATTTTAAATGAAGGATTTACGGTGTTTGGGATGACGATAATGCAATAATTGAATATTTCTAGATGTATTAAAACTCTCATTTTTAATTATATCAACGAAACTACTTAAATATAATCATTCTGTGCAAATTATAAAGTTCAAATACCCATAATTATTTTACACATGAATACATTTTAACCATGTCATTTTATTGGATGAAAATAATATAATAGTATCAATCTATAGTTGCTTGTTAGAATGACTAATTTTGTGTACAAATTATTGATTGTAAGACGAAGGAATTATAACATTTACAATATGCTTATAAAAGTTATAACTTGTACAGACAGTGCAACTTGTACAAAACTTATATATATATAAATTGGGGCTTTATAAAACTCAAGAACACCCTCCCCCCCCCTCTCCCTAAAAAAAGAAACGCTTAAAGAATCTAAAATTCGTCGTCACAATAAAAGAATAAGACATTAACAGATTTTATTAGAAATGAGCCATATGAAGGACATTATAATTCCTTTAAATAAAAGACTCGAAACCATATTTAAATGTACATTTTTTTTTTCGGGGGGGGCTTGATTTTTTTACAAACAAAATGACTATTTTTTTGAAAAGAAATCCCCAAAAAAAAATTTTTTCTATACTATTTTTTTTTTTCTAGATGTTTTTTTTTGTGGGGGGCTATATCCCCTTCACCACCTCCCCTGTGTACGCCCCTGAATGCTTTTAAGTGACTCAAATATGTTAATGAATCTTTTGGCTGTATGTATATATATGATGTCAAATAATAAATGGGTATGTTGAAGATTGTTTTTATGTTGAAGCACTACATAAATAACTTTAGTTAAGTTAATTATATGTACAATATCAAATACCGACTGCCTATCTAGAGAACACAATGGTTTTTGCTACAAAATCATTTTATTAAATCCTTTGAAAAATTCTAGAGAGTTGCAAATACTATGGACTGGAATGGAAAATGATTATATTGAAGTCATTAATCAACCAAGCAATTTCATTCGACTCTAAACGTGTATTTTTATATGCCTATTACACAAATATTTTAGAACCAATGAGTTACTATTAATGGATGTGTTACTATGCCCCTTGAATACATATTTGTAACTTTTCGGAATGACTTTTCTTGATCCCTTTGTTGTATGTTTGTAAGTTAGAGTCTAGTATAATAACAATAGTTAGGAATGTGCTATCACGGGATATTCTTATTTGGCATTGAATTTATCTAATGAAAAAATATATACATTTGACAATAGGTACTTCATGACACGTTTTGATTTGATATATAATAAAATACAATTTTATTAAAATCGATAATGATTACAACAAAATAATAGAATTATCTCAGAATATAAGTGTTTTTTGGAAGAAAAATGCAAAAATTAACTAGAGACTGTACGAAAAGATCAAATAGTAGTAGTCTATCGTTGAAAACAAAAGATAGGCATATCTTTCAGACACATCAATTAAAAAAAAGATTGATTATTTAGCCGAAATCTTTACCAAGAAGATTGCTTTTTCACAAAAGTCATAAAAAGACTAGAATGAGCCTGTCCTTTCCACGAACGCATGGGGGTACATTTGGACACATAATGGAGGGGGGGGGGTATAGTCCATGTTTTAGTTTGTCAAATAATTTAAACATTCAAATCAACAATGTTATTTATAATTTATGTATTTATATTTAAATAAAATGTAAAAGTATCTAATTTATGCTAAAAGAATAATTAAAACACCCGAAAACTCGAATAAATTTATCTGTAAAAACCAAAAAATAAGCAACACACTTGAAGTTAAAAAATTTTCTGTTGTAGATGGCCTCCTGGGATAACTAAATAGAAAAGTTTAAGTTCGTAGTGATTACTTCTGAACGGGTATTGTGTATAGCTTTACTCCCACAGTTACGCCTGCTTTGAAGATGACTGAACAAATTTGCATTCATACGTGAACCACTTAAAAGTGAAAATGCAAAGATACAAATTGCTAAAGGTCGGTAAATCAAATAGTCATTATCATTAAACTATCAACAGATTGCTACGTAACAATGCTCTTTGTATGTTGCTAAAACAAATTTATAATTAATAATTTTTTTAACTTTTTTGTTGATGTTTCTTTTTTTCATTACAAATAAAAAGTTAATTGTATTACAATATATTATAATAAACTTTGTTTACCAATGTTATGTAAATTAAATCCTATTCATTTCAATATCCCCAAACTAACCTACACCTAACTTGCTTTGTCACAAATTTAGACCAAAGTGAAGATCGCTTAATACATGCACCAACTACATATTTTCTTGTAACCTCTTTGTACACCTGGAAGTATTTGTCATCACCAAATAAAATTACTTTACCTCCAAATGAATTAGTATATTGCGTAATATCTTGAAGTGTTCGATCCAATGCTTCAATAGAATGCTTATCGACCATAGGTACTTCAAAATATTACCATAAACTATTTATAGACTTTGTGAAATTAGTAATGCAATGTCACTATTTGGTTTTATTGAACTTGAGTTATCATAATTGTTCATAGGAATTGCAGCAATCCCCAACGAATTAACTGTTTAATGCAATCTTCCCTTCACTTCTACTTTTTAATAGTAGAGTGTTGTATAAAAATGTTACTACCTGAGAAAACTGCACAACAGCGGGAGGAGGAGGAGGAAGCTTTAAAAGTTAACTTTTCTCTATATAAGATAGGTTTTAAAAGAAGACAAACTGGACCCATATTATTTTTTGAGCATAGTTAAGAATAACAGTCTTAGATATTTACTACTATTTTTGAATCAAATCAAAAGAAAAAAAACTGGGTTTAGGTTAGATTAGGGGGTGTTAATCCATGAATTTGAGCATTTTAAATTTTAGCTCAACTCTTCGTATGATAAAGGATCTTTTATGCACGCTGTCAAAGGTTACAAAAACAAGTTCTTTCAAATTTTTAATTTAGCTTGTATACTAGGGTGTCCAATTTTTGGGGTGAGCTGTTAATTCGATCTTTTGTTGCACTTTGAATAAAAAATTATGATACTAAAGTTTCATTCTTCAAATGGTCTGTTTTACCTCTATAGCCCCTTGAAAATAAATTTATTTTAACAATATTCTCTATTTGTAATCGGATTTAGAAGTTTCAATTTTAATGTTATGTTGCTGAATTATAAAAAATTTTAAATTAAGTCTCTTTGCTCTAGTGGTGCATAAAAAAATAATCCTTATTTTTTATTTTGAAGAAAAATAAATTATAGCCCAACAAATACTTTGGATACTCAAACAATCAGAACCCCTGTACTTTTCTCCGATTAGCAACATCAACAAATGTTTGATACATAAAATTAGGAATTAAAATGAAGAAACTTTATGTTGATCTAAAAACTTTGAGATATCTTAGATATTTCCCAACTAACCAGTCTTTCATTTTATTCAAACATAATTATATAAGTAATCTTCTCAAACTTACCGACTGATTCCATCCAGGGAGGACATTTGTCATTGGATTCGAAGGTTTTTATATGATCAGAAGATTGATCATATATAAATAAAAAGAGTTCAGAAATGTAATAAAGGAATACTTAGACAAAGTCATGAGAGCATCAATAAATACAATTTCAAAGGTCCATGATGGTGATCTCCAAACGAAGTTGAAACTATAATAAAATGGCGACTTTTGTTTGATATTATAATCTTTCTCCTAGACATTGAAAGATCAAGTGGAACCAATCATGTATGGAACTTAATCATATCCGAAGATTGTTAATATTGAGCAATTTACTTCCAATGGCTTCTTTTAAAGGTAAAGTAAAGACTAAATAGGTCAAGATGCATTGTATTGTACTATGGAATGGGGTTTCTGACCGCATATATATGTACATTGTACATATTCACTCATAATTAATCTGGATGCAATCTGAAAATAAATTTATATATATCTAAATCAATCCAAAATATACATTACGCATATTAAAAATACTTGTTATGCTATTTGCATGGAAGTTTGAAAGCCTTCAGCAATATTGAATTATTTTTCTACGACATTAATTTTTTTTATTTCTTCTCTTACTTTATAAACAGTTTCACTTATTCACTTCACGGTTGTCCAACTATGTGTATATTCCTTTTTAACACCCACCTTAAAAGTAATTTCTATTACTTTAGCCACTGATAATAAAATTTAAGGGTGAGCTCAAATACTTATTTGATTCGATTTAGAGGTGAGTAAAGTGGTTTTGATAGTTTGAGTACAAACATACACATTCATGTGTATAATCGCAATTTTCGGGATTTTTGTCCGAAATGAAAAATTATTTTAGAGTGCTTAAAAGATGCCCTTTGATCAGAATAATTGGGCTAAAATTATATTTGATTTTAACACGCCTCCCCAATCCCTAGTTAGATGCTTCGGCTCAATAAATGGTGAAAGGCCCAGAGAATCCTCTACTCAATCATTCTCCAATTTAGGATAAAATATAGAATAGTTACCAATACATTGTCCCTTCGTAGTGTTTGTAGAGAAGACTTATGAAGAAAAAATTTGCTACTTTTGTAAGACATCAAGAGAAACGGTTTTGCATTTTTAATTCAAATGTAAGTAAATAGTTCATCTCTGGGTTCAGTTAGGGTGTGTTTTTTATTTGAATTTTAATATATTATTAAATACTAAATATCTGAAATATTTTTACATTGGTTCCACATTGTATATGATGCTTGATATAATAATAAGTTGACATATAGATAAACTTCGGTACAAAAAAACAAACAAATAACAAGGCACTAATTTGCCTCAATTTATGAGGATTTTTATACCACGTATTACCTGCAGTTATTTTTATGTTTTTTGCCTTTTTGCTTAACAATTCACAGTTTTTTTCAATACATGTATATGATAAGTTATAATCAAATATACTTTTATTATTCATTTATGCTAAATAAAAAACCTTATTATACATATTTATCCTTTTGGACAGCCATAAATGTGTATGAAACTCTTAAAAATAGGACTTATGTTTGTTATTAACAATAATAAATTTATGCCAGTCTAATTTATGTACATTGTACATAATTAAACTGTCTCAATCTCGAGTTAATATTTTTTCTGCTGAAGACAATCAAAAACCAACTTTTGTAAAGTTTGAAGACTTTTAGGTCATTTTTAACGTAGTACAAGTCATTTTAGTGACCTTAGTTAACTTCAGTTAAAGTGTAATAGTTGATGAACAAAAGGGATCTTTGCTAAACAGGAAAATCACAAATCATTGAGTAAATCCTAAAATTAGACCCCTCAAATAATTATTAAACACAAAGTACATAATATGTTTTACTGATGAGCCAAATACTAAAAATACAAGTTTTTGACGTATACCATTACATTGGGATGGTACTAGTTCTCCGTAAGTAAACAACTTCTTCTGACGTAGCTAATGAACTTGGGTTAATAGTTAATCCAAATATTAAGTGTATTAAATGTAGTGTCTAATTATATTAGTTGAAATATTATAATTTCATTTTCGATAAAAATATGTCAAACATTAATTACTTATAACGAACACTTTTGGTACTACAAAGGTACTCATTAAATTTGATAAGACTAATGTAGTGGATGGTATAATAGCCAATATTGCATTTGTAGTATTGTGTATACCTGAAATTGAAATAAGGAAAAGTCACAAAGCAAAAGAACGACATACTAGTATACAAATTAATCAAACCTTGCTTAAAAATTGCAAAAAAATACATTTTTTGCAACAACAAAAAGTTGTTTTTATTCAGAAATATGTTTCTGGAGCACACTAAAAAATTTCACTATTTATATCTATTTTCAGTCGATTAAAAACAATTTTATAAAATTTCATTAACGATGGTCTAGAAGTATAAAAATAACCCATTTTGCCGTAAAATCTTTTTTATTTAAATTGAAATGCCCTTTACTATGCCAAAAATGACGAAAAAAGGTATTAAACTTGACGTAAGTCTTTTTTTTTTTTATTGTTTCTTATCAGAAAATGTATTTATTTAATAATATACATATAATGTAAAAAAGAACTCATCAAAAGAAATTACATTTAATAAAGAATATATTTAAACATTGTACTTCAAAATTAGTTCCCTATATTCTATAAAAGTACACTAAATATCTATACAATAAATCAATTGTTAAAAATAACTAATCAATAAAAAATACAATGCTTTATAAGTGCATCTCTCTATAAATTAATTTAAAAAATAACAGCAATTAAAAAAAAAGACCTAAAAAGTCAAAAATCTAATGCAGTCACCTAGAATTGCACTATTTTTATGCCAATTGAAGACTGTGAAAATTCGATTTAAAATTTGGCTTTCGAGGTAATGTATGACAGTTTTGCTAACATGACGCTGAGTCTTGAATCCACAAGAACCTCTTATTTAGAGGGTATTTGGCTTCCGACTATGGCATCATAACATACTGAAGAAAGTCCAAGTACACTGAGAAAGTCAATTGTAAAAAAATATGAGCCAGCTGACATTCCCATCACCAGTGATCAAGCCAAACACTATTATCTAAGACAGGAACTTGTTCTAAATCACAGGAGGAACATTACCTCTGTCCTTTGCCATCCAGTGATCATTCTTTGGGTTGTAAGCAGCATTCAAGGTGAACTTTTACTCATCACTGAATAGATTTATAATCCTTGGA
The DNA here is from genome assembly GCF_016086655.4 of Lepeophtheirus salmonis. Classification (NCBI taxonomy): domain Eukaryota; kingdom Metazoa; phylum Arthropoda; class Copepoda; order Siphonostomatoida; family Caligidae; genus Lepeophtheirus; species Lepeophtheirus salmonis. The sequence goes on from NC_052135.2 coordinate 57,856,562, forward strand.
TTTGATTTACATATTTCGTGGAATTTCTTGCCTCTTTAACCCTGCTGTCCTTCATCTTCGTGGTAAGAATGTGACACCTACCCCTAATTTAGGACTTCAAGCCAGCTCGTCCTTGATGGTCCTGGTCACCGTCCTCCTACTGATTGATCATATCCGAGCAGTAGCATCCCTTCATATGCCTGGATTTGCTTTGATGGACCTCTTGAGTACAGCCAGGAAGTGACTAGTTAACCTTTTTGTCTTTTTGTGAACCACATGAAGAATGATAAATCCCCCTTCCGTCGCATGAAGTCGTCATAGACGGTGCTCCTCCCATATTTTTTGACTTTTATTATTGCCTTAGCATCTTACCCGCCCTCAAACAATTTCTCAATGGATTTACGGGTTTCCTGTTGCTGCTTCATAGAGAAACTGAGCAGATTAAGAATAAAATAAAAAAAGTTTTTTTTTCTAAGTTAGAGCTTAGAAAGATAATGCACTAGATTAAAAAAACAAAAACAATTACAAATATGTCCAACCTTGTAACTATACAAGAAATCCTCAGTGTAACTCGACATTTTTCATAAGCACACTTATACGTAGATGTTCTCTCCTCTAAAATGAAAGAATAATAGCAATAGCCTGAGGGGAAAAATAAATTACGTTAGGACTAATGAGTAAAGGAGTCCTTTAGTCTCTAGAGCGCTCAATGCTACTTGCAAAACACCTTCGAAATTTCATTAATATGACTATATTGTTATTTATTAGATAATTTATATATGAAATACATCAGGAAGCACTATATAAAGGGCACTGTAGGTATACACACTCAATGCTACATACAAAACTCCTCCGAGATTTTATTATTATAACTACACTATTATTTTTTAGCTCAAAGATATGAACATGATATATTTTCGGACATCCATACATTATTTTTACTCACTAGAAAGATATTAAGTAGAATCGATGTTACTTTTTAAAGACTTTTTCACATCAATTAGCAAGATTTTTTTTTTTTTTTTTTTTTGCAAAAGAACAATCAATTCCATCAAATTGTTTCTACTGACGGAATACTCCAGTTGTATATCTCATGGGCGCATAATGAAATGCCCTAATTCCCTTGAAGGAACATCCTTTTAGATTGAAGGAAGGATGATCTTATTATGAATACATAGGAGTGAAACTTTGATTTATTAATTAGAAGATGTACAGTTTTACTGTAACTCAAATAAAATGTTGATAACAAATCATATTCAGGATACAAAATAGAATAATTCAAATAGCTCTAATTAAAACTACTTATAGATAAAATATTTAGATATTTAACATTTATGTTTGTAGAATTTCTTTATTTTAATGATTTGTACTCTGTTTTTCTCCCCCCTGATCTTATTAGTACAAGAAAGAAACAAAACTTTGTTTGGAATATATACTTCTATATCTTAGATACATATCATTCAAATATCATATGTTTACATAGGTACATACTTTCATATAAATAGGAGGATCAAATTGGAGGTTATCAACCTATAAGAGTTTGATGGACATCTTCATTTTGGATAAAGATTCAACCTTATGATGTCAGTGCAAGGTCATTATTCCAATGTGCCTCAATAGAAGTAAGGTTTGATGTTGTATTGACAAACAAACGTTTAGGGAAGTCAAATAATAATAATGATTATCTGGAGGAGAGAGATTTCATTTCAATAAAGTTATTGTTATACTTTAACTGTCTATAAGGAACGATTGCTCTAACGGAATTAAAGTTTTTCTTCCGGACATGGATTGGGTATATAGTATAGACCTATAAGATATATATAGAGAATAAAAATAGGTGAAGTAAAAAGTCCCGAATTTTTTTTTACTTTATTTTGACAATAAAATTAACATGGTTAGGATTATCCAATTTAGATGGTTCCAAACGGTTTTTTGGCTAATATTCAGTTCATTGGCAATGGAAATAGTGCTTACATGCCGATCCAAATCGACAATTTCCGTTATTTTGTCTTCATTTTCGACATTCATATTACCAGAGTGGAATCGTTGGAACCACCACTTTGATGTTACATTGGATACTGTATTGGTTCCATAAACAGCACCTTTTTTTTGCTGGCTGCTCCGCCTTTTCACCTTGTTTGTAGTGAATGTATCAAAATTTACCTATTCCATTTTGTAACACAGAACTGACTTTACCAAACACAATACTCTAAATGAACTTTTTTTAAAGTGTAGTTTTAACTTTTAAGTAAACTTATAGCTTATTTTGATGTAATGTAATAATCATGAGATAAGGCTCACTAAAGATATATAGAGAAAAACACTCAAAGAACTTTTTAGCGGGTCGGGTTGTATTATAACTTTCGTTATTCCGGGGATATGGGTTGCCACGTCTATAACTTTATTGTATCACGCAATCTTTCAGCCGAAAGAGAGAGGGAAAATCGGCATCAATTAATGGCAGTGAAAATTCGTTGTCCAAGTTTTTTGCCAATAGGGACAAGGGCTTCTACTAAAAGGAAATTATGAAGTAGTATTCTTGTTGGCAAGTAATTATCAAACAGAACGAGACATACTTTGCTTAAGTCGAATGATTATAACGCTTCTTATAAAGCATTGAAATAAAGCAAAAAATACGAAATTACTTTTTCCCAAACCTTATATAAATATTCTATTTTTATTAGTTAGGTGGAAGCCGCGGATTTTGATTGTTTTATTACGTGTGACCAAAAATACTATATACAATGTTAAACAAAGAAACTTATCTATTTTGATTTTAAAAAAACTGCGACTTCTATGGCCTTAAATTTTAAATGAGGAGCATCATGAAGAACTTAACGCCTTACCTATTTTAATTTCATATCGACAAATAATATTTTGCTGATATAAGGTTGAATAATGGCACATAAAAAATTATAGGATCCTTTTTTATAAAGTAAAATAGCTCAAAAAGAAAAATCATTTTTTCACAATTTCTTCTTTTTTTATTGCAGTTTTTTTTTATATTTACAAGTTATATATTGGCAAAAACTTTCTTTGAACAAAAGTTTGCAAGGTTTTGGTAGATGTTCAATCGTCATTTTCTTCCCGAATGATTTGATACTTTGAGGCCTCCAACGTGTTCATTTTAATACAAATACGACCCAGTCATTGTTGGGCACCTCAAATTGTTTTGTTTTTTACGTGAATATTTCTTTGTTTTGTTATTGCTCTTTCAAATAGAAATTAAAGCAATTTATTTATTTTGTAAACATACTAAGCTACGAGTATGTAAGTATATATAATACAAAATCAGGTGTGGCATAGTAAAAAAGAAATAACAATCGGCCTATCAAGCATTGATAAAGGTAGTTAACCTTTGAGTTGGAAGAGAAAATACACAAATATTGGATACAAAGCTTTTGAACAAAGTGAAGTGAAATGAAGCGTAAAAGTTAGGCCTACCTTTAATTAATATACTCGTAAGCATCCATTATTAAAAAAGTTATTTTTAAAGCAAAAGATAGAAATAATTTATGTTATTTTGGGATGTAAAAAGTTAAATTCATGATTGGTTTCTTTTTTAATTTATTTTATGAACTTCAAAATATTTTATATATCTAGAAAGAAAGAAATATTTTAGAAAAATGACCCAAATATCGAATTCCTTTAAAAAATATGAAAAAAAATTATATATATATTGAGGAGGAAAAGGAAACTTTTTAAATTTTGCAAAACTCAAAAAAGTGATAAGGTGTTAAAAGTTAACAATATGGACAACTGCATGGGGTTACGTTACAGATCAGCTTACATATATTGCACCAATATTCTTGACAGATTCTTTATAATTACTATTGAATTTTTACTTTTATAATGATACTTTTGATAAATAAGGCACGGTCCCGTCGCTCTCCTGGACAGAAATGTTAGGTCCGATAAAAAGAAAATCAGATCCGAAAATTTTTCATAAAAAAAACAAGATTCCATTTTTCATAAAAAAACAAAAAGATTCAATTTAAAAAAAAAAAATCTTAAACTCCCCTTTAAGAAATCATTTTTTTTAAAAAGAAGCTAATTTATTTTTATAATTTTTAGCATAGAATTGATAAAATATACGGTCTGTCAACATAAAAACAAGCTAAAATGATTTTTCTTAAATTTGAGCCTGAATTTCATTGGTATTCTTTGACAAACAATTTTTGTCAATTTCAATCAAAAAATTATTTGAATCTACTTTTTGGAGATGCAACAAATTGCTCTTCAATGATCTAAAATTGATCGTTATAATAAAAAAATTGATGGATTTTATTAAAAGAGGCCATATCGGTGTCAATATGAATCTCTTAAATCAAATAAAGTTTCTACACTGTAGTTAAAATTATTGGGATGTATATATATGGAGTAAAAAATATATTGGGATTTTCTCTTTTTCTTGATATTTGTTCAATATTGTTTTTATGTTGACGTACCCCATACATTCTGTGGAAATGTCTAATTAAAAGTTCATGAAATAAAATATGATATTTCTCTTCTGAAAAAAAAAGTCAGATTTGATATTTCTCTTAAAAATGGATGAAAAAGTGATCGGTAAACTTTACAAATTAGGCCCAGTAGAAGTTGCGCCACTTTTATAATCTAAGTTTAGATGCAATAGTTTATCACACTCAAAAAGTCTTTAAAACATATATAATTTATAGAACTACTTTTATACCCCATAAAATAATTAATACAGATACTTAAGTGACAAAAAAAAAAAAAAAAAAAAAAAGATGAGAATAGGTCGAGGGGCTTCCTTGGCTAAATCCATTTTTATAAAAATTCATATCTATCCAAATAGCAACTTTCAGAATCTTTAGACTGGCAAAAGCTTGATTATTTGTTTGCATAATATATTCTTAGTGATTCATTTAACCATAATAATGGGTTGTTACTATTAAATCCACAAAAATAGATGTATAGATACATCTTCCAATATTATTTGTATTGCTAAAGGAAGATAAAAAAAGGATAGTTTGAAAAAAATATCGAAGCCATAATGTCACCAAAATAGGTTACAACACCTTTGATACTAAAACCACTTATTGGCTAATCCTAGGAACAAAATAATATACATAGACGAGACGCACCCATTGAATGTAATCTTAAGATTACTTTTAATGGTAAAATGTAATTTTTTTTACTACAAACATAAACAGGGTACGCAAACTATGTGCGCCGCGAAAATGATTTTATTCTCATCACCAAGTTATCAGATTATTAAAAAAAAATATATTAAAGCTCGATGGATCCAGAGAATTGTGGCCCCATAATATGATAACTACAATATTTTTTAAGCCAGGGGTTCCCAAACCGTGTTAAGCCTCAGTAACACTCATACATTTTTAGCTGAGTGTGCCTTTAAACAAAACATACGTACAATGTATGTGTAGATTGAAAACAATCCTCAATTCTCCATCTTCTTGAATCTCCCCTAGCTTCTCCTCACGGCCCTACTTGAACACCATTGCCCTGATCAACCTTAGTTTTCGTGGCCCCTGTTGTAACTTGGGGCACTACGCACTCTACGTATAAGGTAGGTACGGCCCTGCATGTATCTCATATCATTTCTTGGCCCGAATTTTATAGCCACCCCCTTGTTTTATGCCTTTGTTTGTGCCTGCTATCAAACCGAGACCGATAAAGCTGAACCGAGACCAAAACCTTTGAAATGAAAGAACTGCGACCGATAGAACCGATTAACCTGAACCGGGGCACAACCTTGCAAATAGCAAATTGCTAAATCCACTATTCACAATGGGATAATATATTTATCTAATTCAATTTTGCATATTTCTACATAAAATAACTATCCCTTTAAAACCTTTACATTAAAAGCTATTTAAAGAGAAACAAAAAAAAAAAGGGGAAAATCACCAAATATTAAAATATCGCAGTTCGGTGTATGGTCAATGAGTGTCATCACCTATCTGATGTGATTTGTAAAACTATGTAAAACAAATTTTGGAATGTGTACTATCATTATGAAACAAAAAAAATTTATGAAAAAGGAAATTAGTGTTTTTATTATATTGTAGCTAAAACGTAAATATATTATATTTATTATTCTAATCTTGTTTGCTTTTGCATTTTCTTCGGTCCATGCATTACTTTTGTTTCAAAATATATTCTTAAAATTTTCCATTCAATTTTTTCACTTCTAAGTTTTGTCTTTAAACTTTGAGTTCTAGTTCCATATTAAACTTGCATATTTGCTGTATTCAAGGCCACAAGTAATTAAAATTGGTCCATTACAAAATTATAGCACAGTGGCAATTTCCAGACAGTCTCTAATAGTGCGTGGCTAATAAGTGAATATTATCTTTAATCTATATACAACACGGACTATGAAATATTTTCACAAACAATGTTGTGTTTTTTGGTTTTATGTATTTCTTATTTTTGACATCATCTTTTTGTGAGGGGTTTGATGGATGAAGAAGCAAACTATATTGATTCAACTGATTAAAATGTATTCAATAACTCTTTAGGTACAATCCATTGATTGAAACGAGAAAAATATTCCCTTTGTTGCTCACAGTCCCTTATTCCAATGTAATATATCATCTGTCATGTTTGCAAGAAACACTGAAGTAAGGGGTGTGGAGTCCTTCTTTGACACTTTATCATACACATAAATACAAAAGCATGCATATATTTGATATTTCTCCTAATTGATTGTAGATTACATTTGTATTCTTCTGCTACAAATTATCCTTAACTAATACTAACAAATTAATCATTATATCCTTTGGTTGTGTTGCAAATTTCACTTCAAGTATTCAAATGTAATATTCATAATATATTTTATTTCAAAGTATTAGGTCCAATAAAATCTCTTAAATTAAATAAAAAATTTATACTACAGTGATAGTTTTTGGATATATTTAACTAATCTCATAGATTTGAATAGAAATAATTGAATCTTGTATGTCCATGAAATCCCAAACGGGAAATTGCCCTAGAAAAAAATTGCGAGTAAAAAATTGCCATAAGTAACCATTCACGTCATTTACTGACAAACCGACAATACATCGCCCTAAACTTGTTTTTTGCAATGCCAGGGCAACCAAAAAGGTTAAGAACCACTGCCGCCACTTCACAAAGCATTTCAACTATTCAAGTATTTGCCGTAGCCTTAATCAACTAATGGACCACGAGTTAATTTTGGATTATTCAAAAGGGGCGTATATACTTTGCAAAGCAGCAGCGGTGATTTTAAACCTCCTTAATGGGCCTCTCATTGCATAAAACGAGATATGATTTTGTTTGTAAATGACGGTAAATGTTCCCAATGGCAATTTACACACGGGCAATTTTGTACAAAGCAATTTTAATAGAAATTCAAGGTTAGACCATCATGAAATCGGACTTGCTAGAATTTTCAATCTGATGTTTTTTTACCGGCTGCTGGATAAAACAGGCAGATTTTGACTAAACACACAACCACTCAGCTCCTATGACGTCAATATTAAAAGTGATGTGGAAGTCAACCATCAGTAGTACACGTGTTATGGTATAACCTTGAATTTCAATTAACCTTGGTACAAAGATAATTTTTTCGAGGGCAATTTTCCCCGTAGACAATATTTCCAATGATGATTTTCCTAGGAAAATTGGGTTGTATGTATATAAGAACTAAAAAAAGAAATATAGATTTTCTCATTTTGATTTTAGTTCATGAATGTTTTTTGTGTAGGCATCTCTTTTTTACTTTTTTTTTTTTTCTTCCATTACACAAAGTAAATAACTTTTGTATATTTTAATTACTAGAAGGCCTTAAAGAAAGAAATTTTTTCATTCAGAAATATTACAATCGAATAAATGTTTCTTTATATATTTTTGTAATCGAACGATCACGTCTTTTTCGTGCATCGAACTAGTTCTAAGTAATAAAAAAATCCCCCCCGCCCAAAAAAAAGAATTTCATTGATCCCTTAAGGAGTATTTCAAAATACATGGGACTTTTGGCACTTAGAAAGAGATAGATTCTTTAAACTATTAAGAAATCCTATTTTTTTTTAAATTCAATTTTTTATATCAAAAGAAGGGATTACAATTATAGAAATTTTTTTGAGTGCTCAAGTTGTGTGAACGTAGGTCTAAAAAATGAACTCTCAAGTCAGCTGTCAAAGGTGGTATTAAAAAAAAATTATAGAATTGTTTATACTAAATTAGGTACAAAATTTTTTTGATTAGATATCATCAAAACTCACTATATTAAATACTTTAAAATGAGTTTTAAGACGTTTTAACGAATATTTATATGATTGATAATACGCATCTTTTTATTGTTTTTGTTTTTTGTTCTTTTTAAGATTGATTTCTTCCCCGTAGCAATAAGTATACACTATAATATTTATTTATGTTCTTTTTACACAATTACTCAGGTTTGTATATATGTATGTTCTGTACAATATACAATCCAAATATATTAATGGAGCAAAACGTGGACAAGAGAGATAAATTTAGAAATACATAAATAATTTTATATTTTCGATAATAAGAAAAAAAATATGTTTTCAAAATATGAAGAGAAGGTTTTTGCAAAAAAAAATCACTCAATATGGCCAACTTCATTAGCAATCATAGCCTTTACACGTTACGTGAAGGCCATGGAGGAGTTGAGGACCAATTCCTCTGATAAGGTGTCCACTGCAGCCACTATGGAGGACTTCAGTGAATCCACATTTTTGTCTGAGGTCAGGTTAGTTTCCCTCTCCAAAATGCCCCAAATAAGAAAGTCAAGTGGGTTCAAATCTGGTCAGGAAGACGGCCATATCTCTTTGGATTATAACCGATCCGTTACATGCACAGAACTTTTCGCACTTGGCGGACGTATGAGAGGGGGTGCCGTCCTGAGTCCACGCGTAGTTACTCTCTGGGTAGTTGGTCTTAGCCATAGAAAGATGGCGTACCTAAGAGCCTTATGGTAGGCCTCCTGGCCGATTTTCTGTTCAGCCTTGAAAAAGAACGGAGGCATCTTGTTTCCATCAGAGGTTACAACGCCTTGAACCATTGTTTGGGTCGGATATTTGGTGTAGTAAAACCCTTGAACATTTTGTTTTGTTTACGCAAGCTAGCAGTCGTTCCGACGGTTGTGGAATTGATGAACTATGAAAATCTTCTTCTCTGAGAAATTTTTGAGAATTGAACCATTTGTCTTGATCCATGTGAGGATTGATTGCTCCCTCGAACCTCATGCCTTTCATGTCCTATGTCAGAAGGTGATGTGGTCCTTATGAAAGAAACTAATCCAAGTTGTGCTTTATATCCCTCTGGATGGTTCTAGGAGCCACAGAGAAGACATTGGCGAGGCGATTTATCGACTTAGTGGGATCCTCCTATATATTCTTCTCCAAACTTAAAAAGAACTTCGTATCCCTCTTTAAAATGCGCCTTCCACTTCCTGACATTCTGGAGAGATTTTCTCCATTTTTTTTCATCTTGACCAACTTAAAAACCAGGCTCCTTGAACACTTAACAATGTCAATAATCTTCATCACATTAACTCCAGCATCTAGGAGATGTGAGATGTGCTGCCTTTTTCCTTGTTGCTGGCTAATGATGATGAAATTACTGAATGATTAGTATAGTTTGTTTATGTAAAAAAGAATATGTAAGTAGAATATAAAAAAATAATATTAAACCTGTTCATAGTAATGAGAAAATAAATATTAATTAACAGTCCACGTTTGCTGCCCTACCCTGTATATATTTATGCATTTTTTATTATTTTTTCTAGCTGTTATCATTATTTTTTCATTCTTGAAGCTCAAAGTTGATGTTTTACTACGTGAAATTTCATCAAAATTACTTTAAGAATTGTAAAAGCACTGTGTTGAATACTACTATATGCCATTGATAAACTATAATATTTAGATCAAATCACGTAATATATATTGAAAACCCTTATGAAATGTATAAATTTGTATTTCTACTTTTTGTGATCAATTAGGGACGAGAAAAGTAGGATACTTATTAAATACAAATATATCATTCTATATAATATAATAGCTAATCTTTATATACGAATGGAAAAAAGATTATATAGAGACTGATTTATGTACAAGAATAACCACTAATGCGCCCTTAATCAAGTCAAAACCTGACAAAAATTTAAATTTTAAACACTATGAGCAAGTCGAATTTCTGTCCAAAAAGTCAAAATACTCTGTGACATCATTTTTTTTTTTACGATATACATAAACATTACTTTGAGCTTCAGTTTTTCACATTTAATTATGACTTTAGTAATAAATATTGTTTCAAACACTATTGAGTTTTGCCACGATATTAGCACCATGCATCTGCAAACAAATCGTGCCGAATGTTAAACAGTCCCTTTAAAGATGTATTAACATTTTTGTAAAAAAAAAAGTGTAAAAACATGTCCCAAAAATCGGTCGTGGTTTTTTCTAGTTGGTGATCTGAACCAAAGTTTTTATTTTTCAAAGCTGTTATCATTATTATCATTTGATTATTAAAATCTGATCACCGATTAATTAAATGATATATGAAGGTTGAGTGATGGAAATTAATTGATATTTCGATATATCAAAGCATAAACAATTAATCACAAAACAAAACAAACTTGAGATCTCTAGCTTACGTATAAGTCGAGAAAATTACCCTATGAACGTGATTGACACATTTCCTTTCGCACCCTCCAAGCAGTTGAGCAACTCCAGGACCACCGTTGACACCGTCAACGTTGGAGAGGAAGAAGGACTCTGTAAAAAAAAAAAAGGCAGTCTACACCCGGAGGAGTTAAAGAAAACAGCCTAGGCTAATCCCCTCAAGTCCATGAGGGCCCATTCAAGAGATATCGGGGTTTCACACCAGACTGTCTATAGATCCATGGGTGAAAAGAGTTCAGTAAGGGTGGAGAAGCCACTTTTGACACCAGTAATGAAAGAAACTCATCTTTTTTCTAGAAAGAATCTTTCTAGTTCTTTAGAACTCTTTTTAACACTTTTAAGCCAATCCAACCCTGATGCTAACCCCTCGTTACAACTTTTGGGTTCATGTCTATAGGAAGGCTTTCAGTGTAAGTTATCCAAATACCAAGGCCCACAAAGCCACTGTCAGCCAGCATTGGGACACCATGACAGAGGAATACATCTGCAGCGTCTATCAAGTCTTCTGCCGCCGCCTGGAAGCCATCATTGGCGATAATATCTTGTAGAAGTTTAAAATTGAAAGTGTTTAGATTTTAATGCGCCACTCGATATTAGGCCTTACTGTTTGTAATACATTTTAGGTTATATATATAAGAAAACTAGGTAGTAGACGGTTACATTTTTGATAGAGAATAAGGCTTGAGTGTTTATATTTGTTGGCCCCATTTTGACATCCGATAGTTTACTATTTTTTACTTATTATTAACAGAAAAAGTCTATTGATTTTATAAAACTTGGATGTTTAGGTCCCTAAAATAGCATACATTCATAATGCTGACGTCATATGATAACGCTGTATACATAACCAGGATGTAGAACCTTTGCAAAAATTAACTTACATATTCTGTACAACATAGGTAGCGTGCAAAAAAAAAGTTTTGTTTTCCCATAAAAGAAAATTAATGGGGAAGTTTTTTTGATTTAGATCCTTCATATTTTATTCAAAGTTTATTTTTGTCTTAATAGTCATTTTTACAGTTTATACGTAAAACAGATTACCTAATAATTATTACTTGTGAAGAGGAGAGGATGATGAACTTAGCTCATTAAAACTCCTTAGACGTTATACATACATAGGGGAGACCATGACAGTTACAACACTTTTTTTGGGAGGTAGGGCGGGGTTTTACTCAGAGCGGGATCGACTTGCAATTTTAAAATAGTATACCATCCTATATCTGTTACTGTTTGAATTAATTTAAAGATGATAGTACTTGGTAGTTTTTCCACAAATTGTGAAATATCAAATGTTTGAACTGTCCCTGTATCACGGGACGGTTGCAACCATTAAAAAATATCAAATTTGTCATAGAATATTAAATAAAATATACTAAATTATATTCTTGAGGTGTTTAATTAGTAAATTAAGATATAATAAGATGTATATTATAAATAACTGATAAGCATTACTTAACCAATTTAAAAAAATGGATTTCCTTTTAATACATTAAGACATAGAAGGCAAAAAACAACGCATGATCCGCGGTACACTAATACTTTCTGTCATTTTTGTATAATAAATAATTCTTTTTGGCGAACAATATACAAAAATTTCAAAGATTGTATATTCTTCTAAATCTATTATTAACAACTATTTGTTAAAAACTGCTCTAATTTGACTTGTGATGGGACCATTAATTTCAATCGGAGAATCGAGTGTGTTTCCTTCAATCAGCATCGGAAAAATAAGTTATAACTTTCCAATCTCATAGTCCATTTTTTAAATATTAAAACTGATAACTTTTCCAAGTTATGAAAAAAAAAAAAAATCAACATTTCTCTCAAGAATCAGGAAAACAACATGTTAATTTATGACTTTAGTCTTATAGTTTCATAAAATATCGTAATAAAATAACGTATGACCAAAATATGTTCAAAAACTGAGAAAAAACAAATTGAAAAACAAACTGACAGTGAACAAACCTGTTCTAATCACATGCAGTCGGTACATCAATAAGTTTTGTAAATAAAGTGCATGCTGTCTCATATTTGGTACCGTGCCGAAAGTTTATGATCATTGTACTTTACCGGCTTACCCGTTAGACTCACTTTTACTCCAGTAATATTGGTCTAAAAGTAAGGGCAGAAGTGTACTTATTACGCTATAAGCCGTCAGTATAGAACAAAATATGTTATAATCTAAAATAGCCAAAACCCGATAGTACTGTTATAGAGAATGTTGGAATCGGATGTAGAATTGGCCCTGGATTTTTATTTTTTTTAATCGTCTCATTACAGGCTGAGAGTAACATTGACAATTTTGTATGATTTTTTTTTCCATAAAATTGTGAAATTTACAAATACAAGCGTAACCTCTAAAACTAAATATTTCTTCTTTTTTTCACTATGTTCCTCCAAGATGAGAGATATGAAGTAATTATAAGGTTTTTAGTACTACCTTTGATTTTTTTAGGCGGTACTCCACCGCGAAGAATGCAACCATGCACTTATACTATGGGGATTCTAGAAGGGGGATATTCAATTATTTCCTTTTTTCTTTGTTAAACGATTTTCAAAAAAAAAAAGTTTGGATATGAAAAACTTTTATGGAACAGCTCCGTCTTTAAAACATTCTTGATAAAAGTTAAATTATATTCAAGAATAAGAACAGTTGCAACTTTATCAGTCTCCCCTACGCCTATACAATATACATACATATATTGAGTCATTTCTTCTTATTTTATAGAAAAAAATATGGGAAAAAATATGTAACAAAGCAATAGTAATTGAAAACAAAGCAAACCGTTTCTAAGAAATGGCCTGAATATAAGTACAACAGATATACTATCTACATATCAACGGGTACATGTAATTATGGTGAGGAAAGACAACAAAAACTAAAGGTACAAATCAGTCTTCATCCTTAGGTAGTCATTTTGATCTGATATGTTACTAAGTTAGCTATTACATATACATGCAATAAATATGGATGACTTGTCAACGCCTTAAACTATAAGGCCATAAAATTGAAAAAAAACCACATTAAACCATCTGTACTATAAATTCTAATACTACACAAAATTAATAAAAAACCTATTTATAATTTATTAAAATCGGGAATTTTTAGGTTTGAACAAAGCATCCATATTGTTTTGATAGGGTATTTTAATGAAGGATTTCAGGATTTCAATATAAGTAGTTTATATGAGGCAACTAATAGTCAATCATAAACCACTTGGAGTTTTTTTCTATATAATTCTATCCCCCCGCCGTGGACTTACGTGTTCTTCCCTTCCCAAGAACCATGTATTTGTTTTGTTGTCTTTTCCCCGAAAAAATATTATTTGTTCATATTACTTGACGTTTTTGTAGAAAATAATGTTATATTTCATTTTAAATTACTTTTTATTAGATAAGGCTAAACCTTTATGACCTTTTTTAAAAAGGTGTACGAGGATAACTTAGTTCTAGGACAAATCTCCCACCTAAGTGAAAACGTAGTGTTTTTTTTTTCAAAATTCTCCGTCAAGGTTACCATCCTTTCTTGTGCCACGTTTTCATCATTAAAAAAATGTGAACAGCATTCATTTAATCTTTTTTACCCAAATATGACACCGTGGAACTCAATTTTTTTTTCTATAGAATATTTTCTGAAGTTTATATTATATGTAATTATTCAAATGTTCAACACCCCCATCCCCCTTCCTTATCCTCCCCCTATATCAAACACCGTGTTAACGGCCCCCTAATGCAAACGTCCACATATAAAAATGACTTATTTTTCATATATGAATAATTAAGACCATCTTTGGTCACAAAATTATATATTTTAGAACGAAAATCCTTTCTAATAATTTAATGATATAGCAGGATTCAGAATTCAGAGAGAATGATATCAAAATTTGATTTTCTCATGGAAAAAAAGATGTTTGCTAAATGACGTCATTTTTAAGTCAATCTCGACCATTAAGGAACCCATATTTATGGGAATAATAAATACTTCAAATTAAGAGTAAATTAAAAATAATTGCAAACTATTTTCGTGCATAAAAGGTAGCTAAAACTTAACCCCCTCCTTACCTTCAATGTATCACAAAACCTTTTTTCTTGAAAGAAACGTAGAAAAAACTGTTATCTATCTCTTAAGTACTTCTAGACTATCCTTGTCATATTATGTCTTCATAGTTTTTTAAATGACAATATAAATATATAAATTTCATAATTTTTAAAAATCCTGCATACTATATTCTATAAAATATAGTTATCAAACTAACTAATTCACTTTACTATAATATTAGTAAAGATTTGTAATGAGAAAATAAAAAAAAAAATATCAATGAGATTCTAGTAAAAATACCCAATCCCGGTTCTTAAACCTTTAGGCACTTAAATAAATTTAAAATAAATATATTTTTTTTAAATTATTGAAAGATGAATATTAGGGTGTGTATAGTATGGAACAATTTACATCTATTCTCAATTGGTACCGCAGATATGACAAAAAAGTCCCACAAATAAAAACTATAGTATTTGTCTTAATCTCAACATATAATGTGTTTTAGTGACATAAGTGGATACTTTTATAAATATACATGATTGTTTACAACTACTTAGCGAACCCGGATTTTTTTTCCTTTCAGTAAAATGAAATGGATGTCAACAAGAACAGAAATGCACGTAAATGCACCACCAAAGTTTACGTTTTAACTGAAAAGTGCTGAACTTTTCTGATGCAACACCAACTTAAAACGTAAACAGAATTTTTCTCTACCAGCCTCGTTCTGATTATAAGTTCTACTTCTTTATTTATTCTTGATAAATATATTATTTTAAAGTACATATGACGAATTAGTCACATACGGGCATGAAAGGTTAAATATTTGTTTAAAAATACAATTTTGCTGTAAATTTCTAAGAATTACAATTGATAAAATAAATTGTCTTTCTTAATTTAATGTAAATAAAATTTGTAAATTTGCGATTCCTCTGCTTTTCGAGCTTTTTCCTAGTGGAGATTTCCCAGGTAGATAAATACAACGGTAAATGTTTCCAACCCAAATTTTGAAAGGGTATGCTTTCCTAGATCCTATGAGACAACATGCATTACATTTACAAAACTTATTTCCCAAAAATAACAATTCCTGTACCGACTGCATGTGTTTGGAACACGTTAATTCACGTTCAGGTTGTGTTCAATCTATTTCTTCTCAGTTTTCAAGTATTTTTTATGATCTTACGATATTTACGATACATCAAATTGAAAATTATAGCAAGCCCAATTACATCATAGCATAACCTTGTATTTCAATTAACCTCGAATATATGGAATACATGGAAGTCTTCGTAAAAAAAAAAAAAAAAAAAACTTGGAACACGACACAACAATTGCTAATAATTAGTACATAATTGGCGTCCTATTTCAAATCTCCCCACAGGTTATTAACCTATGGGTATTTTATTTTGAGAAATTTAATATTTGGCAATAGTTTGATAAATAATTACTTAATGCAATAAGATTAAACGCAATACAATATATAGATGTGGTTAATGGTACTTTTTTTAAACTATGAATTGAGACAAAAAAATTGATGTTTTTTTTTTTCATTTTTTAAATTTGATAAGTTGAGCAAATTTATAAAAAGAACATAAATTCAATGTTCTTGGTGGCTTCCCCCAATATTCCTCATGTACTACTCTTCCCTATTTTACATTTTTTATTTCAAAGGTTCATAAAAATACATTTCCTCCAATACGGCACATGAAATGGTTTTTTATTTTAAGATGATCAAAGGGACTCACTTTCAAAAAGCATCATCTTTTTTACCCTAAAATTTGGCCATTAGAATGAAATGGGGGTGGTTAATTGCTATTTTTTCGTTGTTTTACTAAACATTAATCTACTTATATTCTACATATTTTTTTATTAAATGGTTTTTCCATTGAATCATGTTCAAAGGGTATTCTAGCTGCATCATTTTTTGTGACAAAAACTTCCCATTAAGGATTGGAAGGAGGTAATAACCCTTTAATTTTCCATTACACCACTATTTGCAAATTTTCTTGGTAATTCCACTATATCGCTTCCCTTCTTTTCTAGTTTCAATGGTTCGCTCAGCCTAATCAAGATGCTGGAATATTGAAAGCAGACTGTTGTTGAGGAGCTGTCTTTCAGACTAAAAATTCCAGTCGTTAGGGAAAGTTTTTCTTCACTCGTTCTCAAGGAGGCGGCTCTGAAATGCCGACTGACGGAGTAAAGTGTGTTAGAAATTTGTAAATTATGATATTTTTTTTACTCTATGGTTAGAGCAGTTACTGAGAGAAACAACAGACTAAAGCGAGAGGTCTTCATAACCAATTTATCTCAAAGTAGTAAGAAGGTTAGCTCTGAATCCTAAGCATAGTAGAAGTTGTGTTATACTAAAGAATTTTTCTATTTCGTATATAAATCCTAATACACCTCTATCAACCTGACTCTAAGTATTGATAGCGAAATGAAGTTGTTTGCATATTTTTGGCATTATTTATTTTCTTCTTCTCCTTTAATAATCCATATTATCTTAAGCTAGTTTAGTTTCAGGAGAAAACGAAACATTTTGTTTGATATAAACGAGATTTTTTATTTTGACATCCCTAGTGCTGTGTCTTAATTTTTGGTCCAGTATTTATAGTATTAGGACCGTTTCTATTATTCCTTGGGACCAGTCCTTCGGACTCTCAGTACTAGAATTGATTAAAAAAGAATAAATAAAGTTGAGTGATGTCATCAAGAACTAAACCTTATAAGCTTTATGACTGATAAACAGAACTGAATTGGAGTGGACCGAAGCTGAACTGCAGGGAATGCATTTTCAGCCCTACAATTCCAGTACTCCGGTACCATTTTTTTGTCCACTAATTAGCATAAGTTATTTGTGAAATGATCGCCTCTGGGATGAAACTATACTTTAGAACAGGGTTTTTTTTTTAAACTGAATGTTGAGCCAATAGATAATGGGTCGCTAAAAACGTTTGAATTTGCATTTTTTTTATTGAATTATTAGTCAATAGGTATTTTATACTTCAAAGAGATTTTCTGCAGACTAATTAGTGTGTCTGTTCATATTTCATAAAATGTGATGAGGTCAGAATCATACTTTATTAAAAATAATACATTTTTTTTTTTTTTCAATTATTTGCTATGCCTTCAAACCACATAATACTTGAATAGTAATAAAACTTTTATTTTCACATATGTAGTAACAATTATACATATTATATCATCGTTTTCTTACTTCAACAATTCTTTCTTTCTCATTTAAAATGTGTCTTGTTTGTAGGAGTAAAAATGGCATGAATCATAATCAATTTAATTTTCTATGCACGAAATTTACTATTACTAATAAAAATTCCTATCTTTGAGGCTGCTACATGCCAATGTAATACATAATATATTTAGGCGCCATTTATAACATATATTGAAATTCTCATAAAAAAGAAATGAGTAACCTTAACAGGTCAAACACAGTGTATTATCCACTTGAGTATAAATAATCAAGGCGCCATGGTAGGAAATTCCATAGTCAAATATCCCCTATAAGGTGTATATATACTTAACTCTTTGTATATATAGATTCATTAATGGTTCAAATAATCATTTATTGAATCTCATTAAAAACTCTCATCTTAAAAATCCATAAAAAATCTGCTGAAAATTATAAAAAAGTATAAATAAAAAAGTAGAAAAGTATTGAGGGGTTGTTATACATAGCTAACACATGGGCTGAAAAGTTCCGTGCTCAACAAAGAAAACGCACTTTGTTTTCGTTCTAAATTACCTTTTTTAAATTATTATTTTTGTTATTGGCTTTATGGAGCGGAGTCTCCATAACACACTAATTAGCCATAGCTTAGCTTGAAATGATTTTTTCTCGTCAAAGGTAGTTTAAAATTAAAGTACAAAATTGTTTTGATCCAATGTTTTGGAAACAACAAAAGTAGCATCACAATGACTCACGAATTAAAGACAAATTGTCATGAAATTTGGACAGCTGTCTTTTAAAGCTTGATACTAACTAAAAATGAGGCGAATTAATAAAAATAACGCCATCTATTTGTGAATCCCTGGACTTTTCCGCCATTATATTACCTACTAATGTTGAGACTCGATCCAAGACCAATTTAATTTTTTCCCATTTTGTCTTAAGTGATTGCATCCAGACTAATTTCGTTCCAATCTACGATCTCAGAACGATTATTAATCGTTTTCATATCGTAAACTGATGCAACACATTCAACTTCATGTGACGTTATTGCAGGTCCATGTTCACAATTTCGAAACAGATTTAAAAAATTGGTTTAGATCGAATTTTAAATGAGACTGATTCAGATTTTTTTTTCAATCTTTGAGACTTCTTTGAAGGACTGAATTAGTTTGCCCCATTAAAAATCATATATATCTTAGATCGGTCTTATAGTTTCAGACCAAAATCTAACATTACTATATATTTAAGATGTTACACACCTTTAAGAATCTCATAACTTGTAAAAAAAAAGTTATAATTTTTTTGTATGACAGTAGGTGTTATGGGGTGTGGAAAAGATTTCATTAATATAATTATATTTTGACTTATTTCCTTTGTTACAGAAAAATAGATGAAGATGACAAAATAATTGTTAGAATAAACACCTTACTTTGAGGTAATTTAATTCATTATGTAAAGAGTTTTTCCATATTCCATTTTTTGATCTGGTGGATAGATTTTTTTGAAAGTTTTCTCAAATAGTGACCATTTTGTACTAAAAACTAAAAAATATATCCTGAAAAAAAAATAACCAAAACTACTGCACTTTTTCAAGGCCGGAGAGAAAATCAGCCAGGAGGCCTACTATAAGGTGCTTAGGGCACCATCTTTCCATGGCTAAAGACCAACTAACTCGAGGATCACTACGTGTGGACAGATAACATGGTTCGATTCTGGTCCAAAGAGATATAACCCCCTTCCTCACCAGATTTGAACCCACTAAAATTTTCTATACGTGGCACATTGGAGAGGGGAAACTACAGGACCTCACACCCAAATGCGAACTCTCTGAAGTCCTCCATAGTGGCTGCATGGGACAACTTGTCAGTGGAGTTTGTCATCAACTCCTGAATGGCCTTCATGTGACATGTAAAGGCTATGATTGATAATGAAGGTGGGCATATTAAGTTAAATAATTATTGCAAAAATTTTGTGTAATTGTTTTATGTTCATTAATTTTTTTTCTATTACTGAAAATATAAAATTATTGATGTATTTCTAAATCCATCTCTCGAGTCCACGTTTTGCTGTCCTACCCTGTATATATATAACAAAAGATTAACTAAAATTGTATTCTGGCTCTTTTGGAAATTAGTACACAACAAGTTATTACTTTGTTTAATTATCCAAAAAAATTAAAGTATGAAATAGCCACGACGTATCAAGTGAGATGAGTGAATAAACAACTGACAATATAATATATAGCATATTTTTGTATTTTCGAGGTAACGCCATGCTAAGTAAACAACCCTCATGCCCCTTTATTCTGATGTAAGGGAGATAGGAAAGACTTTTTAAAGACTCTGATAACCTACTGTAAAAAAATCCTAATTCGTTAATATTTGTAATCAATTTTATATGAGAGATCTGTTTTTTTTTTTTTTTTGCATCCAAGGATCATTGTTCTAATTTCTGACAAAGAGGAAACAAGGTTAGAATATATAAACTTTATTTATCATTTAACAAACAAACTGATAATTAAATTACTATGCATGTATGTTACTATACCTTGTAACCATGAGTCAAATTCAAGGTTTACTTGAATTGAAAAAAAAAAAAAAAAAAAACGAACGAATTCTGTCATGAAATTATATGAAATAAGGATTAGGGTGTTGCTATACAGAGCAGAATTATGATCATGCATTGTATATTCACATGAGTGATATGGTATCTAGATACGATTACATATTCTACACCCTTGTAAACATAATCAATATATTTTAAGATTTCTGACAATGTCTGTCATGCATGTGTAAATGTTTATGACAAATGACACACTCATAAACAATCTTAACTGTATGCAGCGTCACAGTGGAGTCAAAGTTGTTGTTATTCCTTCAAGGCAATGGCTAGGTAAAGTTCCATTATTGACTTTAATGTAATAGGATCAACTTTTGATGTCAATTTAAAAAGACTGAGGTAATAATATAAAGGTGACTAGTGGCGTCGCTAGCCCCTTCTTTGAGGGGGCATGACCCCCATAAAATTTTCTGAAGCCCCCTCCCCTTTAAAAAAAAATAAGCATGTTTTTGGTCATTTTCAAATGTATAATAGAATATGAGTAAATTAAAAAGTTACGGCTGAAATCATGCGATAACAGCACCTGATAGCAATGTATATTTAACTATGGCAGCTTGTAACGTCGACCTCAGCCTTTACTTGGAAAAAAGAAAATATATAATCTTAATATTTTAATTGAATGAAAACATTTCTTTAATAAAGAAACAAAAATTTGTTTTAATAAAATGCAATCACTAAACATATCTGACAAGGGTAAAGAACAAATTAGAAAAGCAAAACAAAATGAAACTTCAAATCTTTTTTTTCATTTTATTCTTTCTCCTGCCCCCACAATTTATCATTTAAGCCTTAATCATAATTACTTGAAAGGATTCACAAAATCCAACAAGGTTGATTTTTTTATATTTCTCTATCTAGTAACACCTGTTAGGTAATTATAATTCAAATATCTTAACGAAATTTAAAAGTCTACATACACAACCATTGTCGGAGAAATTTGCCAAAACAGAGAATTCTTAAACGAGGACACATTCCAAATTAAATAAATGGCTTCCCCGTTGCATCTGCTCAATAATAAATTATTTTTTCTTTTTTGCTGAAAAACCTCTACCTTAAGAGCCATTAGGAAGGTTCAAGTCCGAGGACAATACCCAATTTGTTTTTGAGGTCCTGACTTGCATATTAAATTTTATGTTTTCTTCACAGATTCTTATTAAAAGATCAATCTTAACACTTTTGTAGAGAATGTCCACAGACTTTTCTAGTTCTTTGCTACAAAATATTCAATTTACACACTCATCTTGATGATTAGACTTATTAGTATAAATTGATGAGGTAGCGAGTCTGTCTTTTGCTTAGGGGAAGAAAAAGGTTTATTGAAAAGTGTTTTTGTATCAATGTTGGACCAAGGGAGACCTAATCTGTCCGAATACTTGGTAAATAGTTCTTCCGGTGAGTTTTCTCCTCGACCTAATAATTTTTTCATTAACTGGCTCCAGAAAAAATACTTCACAGCTGAATAAGATTTAAATTTAGGTTTGATGAAATCAACAAAGACTATTAACAATGGAAGAAAAAAATTAGAAACTAGAGCTTTAACAAAAATGTACTTAGGAGCTGTTGATATTTTATGATAGGTCGCCGTACTTTGAGAGGCAAAAAAGAGGACGCTAATCAGTTTGGTTGTAAATTGGTGTTTTGGGGGTTTTAGAAAAAGAAAACGAAAGGTAACACGGTCACCGTCACAGTTTGAAGAATTTTTCAGAGGAGAGCAGTTTAGCTGTCATAGCGTTTCAATAAGTTCCCTCCAACCAGCTGTAAGGTTTTCAAGGGTGGAAGTAAACACAAATCCCACTCCATATCAAACAAGGACATAGGCAGGAATTATTTACATGGCAATCTTCAATTCTACTCTGATTCATGAGCACACAGTCTCATGATTACACTTTATACTTAAATGCTCTCAAATTAGAATGAAAGAGTAATGATATCTGCATTAGAAAATATAAATACTCTTCAAATTGCCAATAACCAAAAAATGCTCACCCTAAAAAGTTATTAGGATGTATAAGCCTAATAATCAGTCTTTGTTTTAGACCATTGAAATTAATATACTCCTATTTAAAACAATTTATGATTATCATTTATATTTTTTAGGAATAATATTTTTGATCTTTTATTGAGTAAGATTTTTTATTCAAACTATACTTTCATTTTTAGTAAATTTCGAACGTTTTTTCCCCTTAAAACCGGACATTTTATGGATATATTAACTCCCGGACAAGCAGTAGTACAGTAATCAAGATTTTATCATAGGGAGGCCATCCTTGGAGTGAATTTTTGTTCTATAATATATACCAATTTTATGTTTAATGCTAATACTTGATAATATTCGAATGTCTTCTTGAATATACGTAAATTGAAACGTTCAACCTTCAACAGCTGAAAACATGCGACAACAGCACCCTCTAGGAATCAACTTGTCACGTGAACCTCAACTTTTCCCAAAAGGAGAAAAGACAAAGGGCCCAAAGTCTTCATATTTTAATTGAAGGAAAATTTCTTAAATGACGAAACAAAATTTTTATTACAAAGGATGCCATTACGGTGTATATATGTAAATTCTACATTCCTTTCCTAGGAGGAGGTCTGGAGGGTTACTAATGAATTTATCGAGAATTTAAACAAATAATAGCATGTATTTTATTATTATGTTACCTTTCAAGAATGAGGATCTGAGATGAGTCATTGAGGTACAAAGTTCTTTGTGTTCTCTCTCCCTCCGTGTGTTGATTTCATTTGAAAGATCTCAAAAATAGATTACCTATACAAAATTCTTGAGGGATTATCCAACAAACAAATAATGAAATACATAATTATATCCATCAAATTGTTATCAACAAGACATATTTGCAATAGAACGTAACACTTAATGCTAAAAATATACCATCTCTATAAACTATTAGATTATTGAATATTATTAGAGACAAACTTGATTAGAGTTCAATACCCCTATTTCTTTCCAAAAAAAGTAGGGTAGACGAGGGATAGTTGCATGTTTTTGTTTTTGCTGCATTATTCCAAATTAGTTTGACCAAAACTCATTAATTTTTAAAACAACATTCCTTACATAAGTTTGGTACTGATGCAGCTTTTCGTAGACAGGGACAGTTAAAAATATCGAATTATACTAAATAACATTTTTTGATAAATAAATAACTAGACTTTGCATTTATAAGTATTACATATCAGTTAAATGCACTATCAAGAAACTCTCTTCAGGGCACTGCTCTGGTTTAAAAGCATGCTATATGTGAAATATAATTATATAAAATAACTAAGGACTAATCTAACTTAAAGTCTTAAGCCCATTTACATTTTCTGTATTTTCATGTTTTTCTTTGTAGTTCTATTCTAATATAAGTGTATGGTTATTTGAATAACAAAAAAGATGTGTTAACACTTTATTTTTAAACCTTTAGTTATCCAATATCTCTAAGAAAACTTGAAAAAAATATTGATTTTTTTTCCAGATAAATTCCATTATATTATACAATTCTGATCATAATTTTATGGATGTAACTTTTGATGTTCGAGAAAAAAGAAGAAATGAAACTGTACTGTGTTACTACTATACCTGGTCTCCCATACAATTCTTATAATTTTGGTATAACCCAATGTCATATAAAGGTAATAAATATCCTTTATAATCTCCTTTAAAGTTTAAATAACTTATTTTTTAACGCATGGCCCCAAAACACAAACAAAACGAACGACACCTCACACATTCTTTCCCATCTCAAGGTGTGAAGTTTCTATAATTTGTTTGTATTTCTTCTCGTGTAGGAGTTATGCAGTTATTACAATGTAAATAGGTATTTTATTTGCTCTATGACCCTCCTTCTAAAAGAAAGGGATTGGGAGGAGTCCATTTATATTTAGATATAATACCCATACTCTCATATGTACATATATAGTATGTGTATAAGTATTTCAAATGATATTATAATTCGATAAATAGTTTTATATATAAATAAGGATGATAATTAACGAAATTATAAGGAACCAGAATGGTACTGGGTAGAGTGAAAACCCTACCCTTAAAATCAAATTGAGTTATAGATGGGTGGTTGGAAAAGTTTCCGACCTAACAAAGATACAATAATTTTTTTTTTATTATGTAGTTTTTTGCTGTAACAGCGTTTTTCTCCTCAAAATGTTTGTTCTCAAATGTAATTGTCTCTTAATTCGACGAAAATATTTTGCAGTCCAGGGTTTGGACTGTATTTTTGTTACGGGCGTATAATGGTCTATCCAAGTTTCATCTACAGTAATTAATCAGCACCAAAACACAAATTTATCACACCTAATTTACATAGCAATACTTAATTTGTCCATTTTCACAAACACTTATATCAACTCACTCAAACAACTTTAACAAACCCGCATCCAAAATGGCTGAAACTTTGTTGAGTCACTTTCCACAGATGCTATATAGATGTGACTAGCTTTTATTTACGAATGCTGCCATTTTCACGTTGATGTTGGAAAATTTTCAGACCATCCTCGTATATCTTACGTTTTGTGTTGCGTTGACCTCTAAAATTAATGGGATCTTACTGTGACAATATATAATCCTCGTATCAAGTTTGATAAAAATCGATCGGATACTTTTGGGGTAATCCTACTAACAAAACATACAAACAAGGGGACAACATAACTTCCGTTTAACTTTGTTGGAGGATGTTAAAGGAGCAAAATTGTAGATTGGTCAATTTTTTTCTTCATAAAAAAACTGACAGCAATAATATAAAAAAATAAAATTCAACTCTAACTATTTAAAATCGTATTGACAAATTATTTTTTAATTAACATAGTAACATATGATAATTTATTTGTAAAGTAACTTTAATTTTTCCCGCATGTAAATAACTATTTCAGTGCAAATTTAGAAATTCAGGGCTGTTGTAAAGATTTTTCCTCAGGGGGAAAGGTTCTTCCACAGAGTTTTTTCCTTTATTCAAATGAGATTTTAGTTTAATTTTTTTTTTAAATGTCAATCTTTTTTCTATATTGATGATCTTTTTTAAATTTCTTCTTTGTGCATATATTTACCAATTAATTCCAGCAAGGTGCCCCAATCAAGAGTGGTGCCTAGGGGAATTTCTCCCATGTAAAACCGGTTAGGGATATTTACATAACTAAAGAATAACAATCTTAATCATAGGAGCTCAGAAAAAGTTAATCACAAAATGTGTCCATGACCTATTCACGGGTACTAGGAAAATTGCCCAAGACAGAACATATATAATTTTGGTGCGTGGAAAAAACGTCGACTGTCAAAACATCAACCGACAGAACGTCGACTGTCAAAACATCAACCGACAGAACATCGACTGTCAAAACTTCGAATGGACAAAACGTCGAATGAACCAAACGTCAAATAGACTAAATGTGGAATAGACAAAACGTTGACCAGACAAAACGTCAACTGACAGAATGTCGACCGTAGAATATAAAATGAAAGGCTACTCCAAATGGTGTTACGATAAATCACATTCAGACATTTCCCGCCTGAAACATATCCCAGCACCACCATTCCTATATTAACTACTAGTAAGGGCCCCTCCCAATCCACCTTATACATGTGGGGGCTGTTTTCAGTCACCGCCCGTGTCCTAAAATGGGATGACAACAACCACTGCCGCTATTTAAGCAACTAATAAGGGCCCTTCACAACCCATATGTGCCCCCAAAATATTTGAGCTGTTTTCGGATATGGCCTGGCCCCAAAATGGGATGAAACCCACTCCCAATATTTAACTTAATCCCAACTCCATTTACACCTCGAAAGGGGGCCCGAAATTTGAGATTGTTTTGTATTCCATGTCATTCTGTACCCAAAATAGCCCTAAATTTTGAGATATAAATGGGAGTTTGTGAGGATTCCTTACTGTTAATTTGAGGTGGTGGGGTAAATATCTCGGGCTGGAAATGTCTGGAGTGAAATGGCGTTGAAATAATTTTTCATATTTTGAAATGTAATATTTTTCGGTCGACATTTTGTCCGTCGACGTTTTAACCTACTACCTATAATTTTATCCAAAGAAGGCTTTGAAACAAAAAAAACAAAAAAAAATTGAGACTCATTCTTTTGAATCTATGCATTCTTTTTTTTTTTGTCCAAAAAATGGTTTCCTTTATAAATTTGTGACTAAAAATAAATATGATATTGTTTTTGTCAAAGGGTAAAGATAAATATAAATTTTAGCCACCCCCTCAAAAAAATTATACAATTAGAAGCTTAATTTTGTAAATAAAGCCTCATAAGTATCAAAGTAAATTGAGATAATACATTACCAAAAAATTAAGTTATCCTTAAGACAAAACATTGTTGAATTCAGGCAATTTTAAGAGTTTAAGTAATAGGAAGTTTTGTATGTTTAATGCTAACTAAAAATTAGACTTTTTGATGACAATTTTCATTCGGGGTATATACCTCGTTCGACAATTTTCCTAGTACCACATTCACGGGCATCTGTTGATGAGTAAAGGTGAGTTACAACATCCATCATGCGTGTACTGTACAGTGTCTATGTCTTGTATAACAATGTATTTGTAAAAAGTTCTGTTTTTGACATTAATTAGATATTCTTATGTACTTTGAAAAATGTTTCGCAAATAAAATCATTAGATACCTATATGATTTTTTTTGCTTATTGGTAAAACCATTTAATTAAATACTATTCACTCCAATAGTCTTAATCTCCCACGTAATATTATGAAGGTAAAAACTGAAATTGTAAACACTACATACTTCATCGGAAATTACTGGAGCCACCCCCAGACCCCTCCGATATAAGAACAAATTCAATTTGACCTTCAACCCATTAAAAATAAAGGATCAATTATAACTCTTCTACATACTTTTTTGGCACTCCTGTAAATTTGATTAAAGTCAGATACATTATTTTACCAGACAAGGGCAGTACACGTAATACCCTTATAGACAATTTACTTATAAAAACCTTTCATATTATAATCTTCAAACTTCAAGAACTCTCTCTCTCTCTCTTTCAAAATGAAGATGTTTGGTGATTTGATATGTGTCTTATTTGTAGGAGTGAAAATTCATCAAATTTTGTATTTACGAAAATTATTAACGTGGTATTTTCCCTCCCCATAAAAAAACTATTTTAAAATATTTTACTATTGACTGGGAGAATTGTTGAGATTTGAACATTTTAATATGATAAGTTTTTTTTTTTAGAAATAAATTATGTCACACGCCTGATAGATGTGCTAACTTCCTTACAAATCTGCATCTGTCGTGAAAGATACTCGATTTTGAGGGGACTGGGGAAATTATAACGTTATTTCAAGAGGGATTTTTGTTTTTAAGAACGGTCAATCACCAATATACATATAGTTATTAATATATAGGTACAATGCATGGATGATATGTGTTGCTATTGTTTCTTGACCGTACAGATGAACTAAAAATTATAATAATATATAATTAAGTTATCAACTTAGACTTTCCAAATATAAATTTTTCATTGCACACCTTATTAGGTACTCATATTACTTGCATTTTGATGAGTGTATCTTGCTACAGGTGAAGAACGTTTCACGTTTACAAAAATTCTTTTTTGCCTTCAAGGGCAGAAGTTTCTATTAATATGATTATGGAGGAAAATCAGGTGTATTATATTAGTATAATTAGGTTTCTTAAAAAGTATGAATAAATAATTCGAGTTGTAAATTCAAAGCATGTACACGCATGTTTCTTTATTTGTTGTTGGGAATTCGAAAAGTGTTTTTTTATTATTTTCAATAGATGTCCATTCGTCTCTAATTCTTGAGGAGAGAACATCTACATACTCTTAAGTATTTATTTGTGCTTATGACAGACAGAGAATAACAATTTTCACACACATATCGCATGAAAGCTCAAAAATTAGAAAATTTTTAAAGCTGTTTTGAGTTCTACATATTTTCTTTTTGTGCCATTTTGATGGCAAACTTTGAATTAAAAGTTGATAATTCAACAATTTTCTACTCTTTTTATTTAATACGTCTCCTCTCCATTCTTAATAATGACTTCAATACGAGGACGAACAGAAGAACAGCTAGCCTTGATCAAGTCTGAGGACAAGTTGTTCCACTCCTATGTGATCACAAACTTCAGGCCATCGACATTCGAGTGAGAATTTTTGTCGTCTTACCCTCCAAGACGCACCAAACAGCCAAATTCAGTGGGTTCATGTCAGGTGAGGACAGGGCAGAAGTCTGCCAACCAGAAGGCAGCAATGTTCTCCCTGCAGAAATGCTGCACCTTCTGGGACGTGTTCTTCAGCCGGGGCAAAACATGGTACCTGGGGACCTTGTAGTAGACGTACCTGTTTACTTTCTCGTTGGCCTTGAAAAAGTAGGGAGGCATTTTGTTGCCTCCAAACATTACGACACATACTCTGAGCTGTATGTTTGGTCCTGAAGGCTCCCTCTTGATTCAGCCAAGAAGTGATCATTTCTTCTGTTCAGAAGAGTGTCTACTGTGAATATATTTTTGTTAGAAATCGACTTGTGCACGGAGGAGGATTTTTAAGTACAAGTCTTTGTTGGACTCAGATTAGAATTGAGGATCGATATCAAAGCGTTTCCTACCTTTATCGTTGTTATATACAGAGTAATATTTGTGTGTATTACCTTCCTCTCATAGTTACTTTCATTTAATCTATTAAAACGTGCTCTCCAGCCAAACATTCTTCAAGTTGTCAGGATTACCCAAACTATAAAAAAAAGGAGAAATGTTTTAGGATACCACAGATGTTGATACTTTCCATTTCACCTCATGACATTTGTAACTTTTTTTCCTTTCACAGAATTTGCCTGGATAATTAAATTGAAAGGTGAATTCATGGAGGTTGCATAGTTAGTTATTGAGTCATATTCAATTATATTCGGCGTCCCTAGTAGATAAATAAGTAATCTTGGAGCCAACTATGTATTTTAGACAAATATGGATGAATTGGTCTTTGTTTTGCACTTAGCTTATAGCTTAGAAACTATCACGTCCATTTTAGTTTTTTAGTTGTTGTTTTTTACATAACGAAAGTGAATAGAATTTTCAATTGTTTTAAATAATTCTTTACAAAGTAAGCACGCTCCTTAATAAGAGATTAAGTATAAAGAGCAATAAATTAAGGGAGATATTATCATACAAAAAAAAAGTATTTATTGTATTAATTTTGGTCATTTGTTAATCAATATAAATTGGGGTTTTTTTTCTTTATTATAGTAAATTTCTTTGTTATAAAAAAAATAACAACATTGCTATTGACTTATTGCTCATAGGAGTGGCTATGCAATTAGACATACTTATATATTTAAGTTCTACTCTTGACTAATATATATTTAAATAAATATGGTCATGACTTAAAAGTGGTGGGAATCCCTTTTTAAGAGTCCATTCATATTTAAAGATTTACAATGTTAATGAAATGGGTTTAAATAGGTTCACGTTACGTCTTTCATTCTGAAAGTCGCCCATCTTGGAAGTATAAACAACCAACTTTTATACAAATAGTGACCCTTTTATTGCAACAGTTTGCCCAGTTTTTAGGAGTGCAAAGGAAAGTGGCGTCGATAACCCCTTTGGGAGAGGTGGGGACTCAGCCCCCGACAAAAAAAATATATAATGCCCCCGCAAATGATGAAAACTGGTAACACCCCTGCAAAGGATAACTATTGATCCGGGACCCGTTTCAAATCGGATTTTGAATCAACATTTGTGATTTGCAAATCTAGGGTATAAAGCATTTTAATGCCTTTCCAATATATGTATCCATAAGGTTATTAATCATTATTCGACGTAAAGGAGTAACGTCGTGATAAACTAGTGGAGACAATTCCAAGGTATTGCTGCATAAGTGATTTAAAATATGACGCCCCCCGACCACGCACATAGTGTAGAAATTTTGTATTACCTTGTATATACTGGGTGGTCCTTTGAAATCTGACCACATTCTCTACTTGGGATTGAAGTTGCTTTGTCCAACCATGAGGCTAGAAGCAAGAACGAAAATGAAATAATATCCTCCATAGAAGTATCATGATTTATAGGATCACTCCCCTCTCTAGGTACGAAGCAATATTAGCATGGAACATTAACGTCCTTCCAAAAGTTTTTCAACTAATGAGGTACGTCTCATTCTCAGTCGAACTGTGTGATGAAGTATATAAGATAAGGAACGATCTAGTTTGAAAGCTTTCGAGAGCTTACATAGCAAGAGTTGATACTCTGATAAATGGCTGGGAACTTGGGTCTCTAGACATTAAGTCTATGTGGCAAACATTAAACTTCTTCTGGATCAAAAGACCCCTTGATTGTGAAGATTTCTGGGCTATAAGAATTAAAGAAAAGTTTGTAGAAGTTATTAATTACAATTTCTTGGACAGAGTAGGTATGGGACCAACGGAACTCCTTTCAATGACCAAAAAATGCGTACTGTATTGGCGAGACATGGGATCATCATGGGCCGGTTCCATGCTTCCCCTTCTCGGCCATAACGAGCCATTAAATTTTAACTCGAGACTGAGAAGTAGAGATGAGTTTGCCAAGGAGGTCGACTTATCTTCAGGTTGTCAATTTCTCTGCCAAGGGACAGTTGATTTGAAGGATTTTATACTATTATGGAGGGTTCGAAATAGTTTATCACAGCCTGGGAGTCATGTGTCAAACGGGCCTCCGATTTCATTCTTCTTCGCAGTGAGATGTCTGAAAAATCAGAAAAAAGAAGAGCTGTATTCAGCAATCCATGACGTACTAACCCCGAAGTCCTCGTAAGGAGAAGAATGGAGAGGCTTAGTCAAGACTGGAACTCTTCAAATGTGAGTCCATGCATGATATTCCAAAATCCTTTAATAATGGTTTAGATATATATTAGCAACATCGTCTATCTTAACCAACAAGAGTCGAGATACCCCTGAGGAGCGGATGTATCATTTTTGTGGAACTATAATCGAAACTTCCTTCCAGCTCTTTTATTTTTGCACTCGTATCGCCCCTGTGGTGAGAATAGTAGAGTCTGAGATCTGGCTCCATTACAAGAAGAGGTTGAGTATTCCGACTGGCAGGTCTCGACGTGAGTAAATATGGAGGAGTCTCTAAAGACCGAGTTTATCCTAGGCAAAGTTCATGGGATAATATATGCGGCAAGAGTAAACAATCAACCGTACCAGTAGGGATTGGAAAATTAGTCAAAATATTATTAGTGGAGCTCGACTCTTTTAAAAACGATGGATCCATGGATATTATTAAACAATAGGGCTCTATAACCAGTTCATCTAGGAAAGAAGGAGGGAAGATATTTGAATTTATATATATTAATATTTTGTGTGTATTTATTTATTATTATTATAATTTTACATTATGCGCGTGGGAGAAATCTAAAGAATGATGTATTATTAATTGATGAGCTTTTTTTTTTAAACTGTTTATTTATTGCATTTATGTAGCTAAAGAGGTCTTTGGGCACTAATTTTAAACTACAATGTTTATTTATATTTGTTTATTAAATGTAATTACCCAATTTATTAGGATGTATTCTGATATATTTATAATGTGAAATAAAGACATAAAAAAATCTGACCACATACTAATTCAATAATTAATAAGGTTGAGAAACTGAAATTAATTGATATTTCTATAAATTAAAGCATAAACAATTACTTACAAATCAAAATACTCCTGGGCGCTCTAGATAACGTACAAGTCGAGAAAATGGCACTTGAACCTGATCGACGAATTTCCCATTTTCACACTCCAAGCAGTTGGGTGTCTCCAGGACCGCCGTCTAAACCGTCAGCAAGTCCAAAATGTTGGAGAGGAAGAAGGGGTCTCTCAAAAAGGCCAAAATGGATTCGGAGGAGTTATAGAAAACATCACAGGCCAATTTTCTCAAGTCCGTAAAGGCCCATGCAAAGGATCTCGGGGTTTCGCATCAGAAAGTCCAGAGAGCTATTAAAAAGTGGGTGGAAATAGTATTGATAGGCTGGAGAGGCCACTATTGACACCAACAATAAAACAAACTCATCTCCTCCATTGCAAGACTCTTTTGAATGAGTCTGTTTGAATACTTTTTTTGACACTTTTGGCCCTCTATAGCCTTAATGCTAACCCTTCCACTACAATTTTTGGGTGCATGTGGCAGAGAACTACATCTGCCGCGGTTGTCAGGCCTTCAACCGCCGCCTAGAAGCCATCATTGCCGCTAAGGACGACTACATTAATGATTAAGAGAGCTCAGACAAACA
Source organism: Lepeophtheirus salmonis (assembly GCF_016086655.4). Lineage (NCBI taxonomy): Eukaryota > Metazoa > Arthropoda > Copepoda > Siphonostomatoida > Caligidae > Lepeophtheirus > Lepeophtheirus salmonis. The sequence continues at coordinate 57,889,296 of NC_052135.2, forward strand.
TCTATTTTGTTGACATTCTATATTTAAATAATATACTATTTATTGCTGAAGTTTAAAATTCCAAGTGTTAAGATTTTAATTGACCACTCAGTAGAATAGTATGTACTACATTGTGCCATGGATATGATGATACACATTTAAAACGTGAATCTAAGGAAGTAGTTTGATATTTTTTTATTTTTTTGCATTCTTTTTTAAATACAGATTGTATGAGTAATTAAGTAGCGTTTAAGAATGATCTATATATAAATATATTCAAATTATATTTGATTTGCAAGTGTCTGAATCAAAAACCATTTTAAGATCACAAGGAAGGAAATTGTTTATTATGTGAATGAGTTAGTGTAAATATCTAAGAATTAATTATTAATTTTATTATCAAATGGGATATTTGTCAAAACTTATACTAGGAATATATATTTGCACTTCTTTGTTTCATATGTTTGTAGCTAAACACAAATTACTCATTTCAATACTCAATCATGCATCATTAAGATTTTGTATTCAAGGAAATATTGTTCAATATACATATTTGATTGGTAAATACATATGTATTAGTGATGGGTTTGTGTCTGAAAATCCTGGACAGAACTGAGACAGCTATGATTTTTAGTGATATATACGGCTCACATTTTTAAATATAAAAAAGACATTATTTATCTTCCAGCTCTTTTCAATAATTATCATATGTAAACTTCTGTATGATTTAAAAAAGCTTACGTACTATGAACTCAAAAAAAAAAAAAAATTAAATAAGAGTTGAATTTTATATCAATCAAGGGGCTTCACTTAGAAGTCCCATCATTTCATACTTATTCATTCATAAGATTATCAACTCAATGTACGTATAAATCTAATAACTGATAGCTATTATCTAAGTAATAGTTAACATTTGGCAACAAGAAAAATACAGAAGAAAAAAAATAGCATATTTTTTTCAAATTTTTCCTTCCTCTTTTGACAGGAGAGGTTGAGAGTGGATAAAAAAGTTAGTCGTCACATTGGTACGTATAGCTTGTCTCAGGGTCATTATTCCATGCTGAAACCTCCTTCTTCATTTCCCCGTTATTTATTTTCTTCTTCCTTTTTGCAATGATGTGACATGATACTCACCTTATTTTATATTATTCTTTTCTTTACCTATTTCCTATTTTTGAGGGATTTCCAAACTTGATTTCAGGAAGTTACTTCCATATTATGGAGGACGTAGATATTAGTGGCGTGTTTCAGTCTGCGACTATTATGATTTTTAGTGGACCATTATCAAAGAAAAATCTATCTATGGAACGACGTTGCTCAATGGACTTCATAGACAATTCTTATGTTAGTTGAAGAAATTATAATACTATAATGTTAACTTATACTTAAACAGTGTAACTTCATCTGACAAATTATAAGAACGTCAAAAAAAAATCGATTTACATTGGTCCCCAAGAATAATTCCTTTAAACCTGTCTCATACAAATTCAGTCTAGATCGATTCTATAAATAAATTGCTTATTACCTCAGTTGTGTTTCAAAATTGTGAACATCAACCTATAATGACTTCATATGAAGTTATGTGTCATAGAAATCAAATTTGTACAACTCAAAAATCAATATAGGGAAAAAATTGGTCCACATATTGAGACTAAAAAAGAAGGTCTACGATTTGAAAACAATTAAATTCCAGTTTATTGTCTGAGGTCGCGATATGGACCTAAAATCAAAATGAAAAATAAAATCAGTCTTGGACCGAGTCTCAACATTAATATACATATATGTATGTCTATTATGTAAATTCTTATGAAAGTATCGCAAAGTATTAAAAAAATAATAATGCTAGGCTCCATTGGATTGCAGCAGCTAAAGGAGCAAATACAAAACTGAATATTACATGCATGAATAATCAATTAGTCCTAAGTGGATTTTGAATCAGTGTCTTGTGCATCATAAAATCTCAAAATACTTACAATAATATACACAAATAAAAACCAAGACTTCAAAGCATCAAAAAAATATTCTCATCAAATAATTTGGGACATTATTAGCAATGAATGGAAACAAAATTAACAACAGTGACCTTCATCAAAAATAAAAAAAAGAATATAGGTTTAAATATGGAGAATATATTTTTTTTTTTACACAATCGGACGAATAATATTAGGAAGTCTTATTATATTTATCGATATCAGCTAATGATATGGGATTAATTTTGTGGAGTGCTGTGGTTTTTGCAGGTTTATATTATTATTATTATTTTAGGTATAAGGGCCTGCAGAAAGATCTAAAAATGAAATTTTTTGAAAAAAAATTCCATAGGAATTAAAAAAATTAAATTTCAAATAATGAATTTTTTTTTAAAGTTCTAAAAATCCACAATTTTTCACAAAAAATTAAATCTTTTGAATGAAAAAATTACAAATCCATAGCTATTCAAGGAAAATTAAAAATCTCGGGAAAAAAATTAGCCCCAATTTTGTATAAAAAAATTTTTGTCCCGTCAATTTTTGTCCCAGAAAATAACAAAAATTCCTTAATTGTGGAAGGGGCTACAGCCCCTCCAGCCCACCCCCTGTGGACGCCACTGGAAGTATATTACAAATTAACATACTGTGGGTCTGTTTTTAAAAACAATTCCTTAAATTCTAGACATCTAGCGTTCAATGATTTACAGATGAGCTTAATGTTGAGAATGGAACGTTTATTTCTCTATATATGTATGTATATTGTACATACATATATACATATATTCTAAAACAGTGAATTTTATGTAAATGTGAATTGACTCTAAATATATTCTAAGATACTTCTCAAATAGGTATTTATGACAAATGTTATTCAATTAATTTTTGTCATTTTTCTGTATTTATCATTAGATTATGACTATAAAAGGCAATTGATTGATAATTAATTAAACTATTTCTTAAGTAATCCTGAACTTTTTTGCAAAAAAATTATAAATTAGTTTGACGAATATCAATCAGCAACAAAATTCAGGTCATGGATACCTGCCGCTTATAAAATCAAGATTTATTATTATAATTTAAGTCGTAGAACACAAAAATGATAATTAAAATCTTCATTCATAATAAGTTTTGCCTTTAAAGCCTTTTTTTAATCACGTTTTTAAAGTATAGTTACGATTGAAAGACTTTTTTCGAGGTGAAATAACTATACATAAAAATCAAAGGTAATAACAATTAATATAAATCATTCTACAATTTTATAAATTTAAAATATTTATTAAGTTATTTTGAATACAGTTCCTACAAGATGTATCTAATATTACAAAAATCAACTAACATGAAGGGTAAAAGTTAGAAACTAATAAAATGTAAAAGGTTTGAAAAGGAGGTGAAAAAGTTTCAGAAAGCGATTGTGCTGTTTGGACTTTCACGAAGGAAAAAAAGAGCTTCATATTAAAACAAAGCAATTGACTTAGATCTGCTAAACTCAAAAGCTCTTATTGCGAGCAGGCTGATGTCATATGAACTGATTGTTGTTGAAGAAGTGAGGGGTATAATTTTGGCAGCATCTGCAAGATATGTGGCCTTATCGCTGAAAATACCAAGCATAGGAACGGTCCACAGCATCAGAAGTGATCCAATTTATTCAATCTATGGGGGTCCAATAAGGGAAGAATTTTTACCAGAATGATCAAGAATTTTGGGAAAAGCTTGTCATAGTTTTGTAATTTTATGTATTGCACTTAATTTGGATATTTTAGTTCGTTCTAGTGAATTTGTTCTGCATGTATATTAATAGTAGATATGGTTCAACTCCAGGGCACTCAATTTAAACTTCATTGTTTTTTTATGTATCTGTACGTAATTGACCTGGACCGATTTTAAAAAAATAGAAAATTGGAAACTAATATCTTGTGTATATTTTTTTTTAATAACTATATAGTAGAGCAAAAATAGATTTGCTGTCAAAAAAAGTTCGATTCTGTAGTTGAACTTTAAATTTTTTAATCAAATACTTACAAAAGTGAAATGGTCTGGAATTAAATATAAACAAATTGGTTAGATAACTTAAACCTTTGTTAGTAAATATCTTATTCTTTTTTTTTTTCTTTTTTTGACACAGTTAAACTTCAATTAAACGTTAACCCAAATAATAAGCGAATTTTATTTCTTGATACACATTTAACATATACTCAAACTACGTGAATTAATCTTAACAACATTAGATTTGGGCATCAACACGATATAATTTTTGATGATTGTAGTTAAAATAATATAATTTCATTTTCGATAAAAACTTTACTTATTACTTTTAAGAAACTTTTGATACTAAAAATGTACTCATTAACTTTGATGAGATTGAGAATGATATATGGAATAACAGCTATTATTACATTTGTGGTTTGTAGGTTAATCAATTTCGCCAAACCTTGAGTAAAAATTGCAAAATTTGTGAATAATTCCAAGAAAATACATTTTTTCAACAACAAAATTTTCATTAAATTTGAAAAATGCTTCAGGAGTAGGATACTAAAAATGTCCTGCATTAAAATCAATTTTAAATAAATTTAAAGCAATCTTATAACATTTGGGGTGGAGTAAATCCAAGTTCACCTACAAAGAGTTAATATGTAATCAATATTAATCAAATACATTGATATTCAGCATATTTAAATTAGACTTAATTTCCTTGTTTCTAATGTATTTAATAATTATTACAATTTGTCAAATAATCTACTTAATTGTATTTAATTCGAAACATTTTTTCACGCAACCTTTCATTGCGTATTTGTTAAATTTTCTGTCGGAAAATTTAGAGTAAAATGTATAAAATAGTACAAAATTGACCTTTTTTGACAGTAAACCTTTTGAAGTTGTAATCGATTGTTTTTGCTCTAGTATAAAGCCATCAGAAAAAATATTAGCTTCCATATATGATCCTTCATTTAAACTTGATTTTTGTATCATTTGGCAAATTTTGAATGAACTCGATTCGAGATAACTTAATAAATAATTATCAGTTTCACGAATGCTAAAATATTTTTTATCAATAATCTATAATTTTCATCTTATTACTAAGTTAAGTCGAAACACGTCTCTGAATCGTAACTATACTCTAAAAAGGTGATTTAAAAAAATGGATTAAAAGGCCAAACCTATTAAGGCTGAAATTTTGCCCCAGAAATTTTCACCATTACATATATATTATAGCAAAAAAATATCTTCTCACATATAATTTAAGGTTTAAAATGTGCCTCCCTACAATTGAAGCCATATTAGATACATTTTTCCATTCATTAGCGTAAAATGAGTGCATTTAATTCTATTTTAATATATTCAATACAGAAAATATCAAACATAAATGTTGCGCCTCTTTATAATGAGTTTGAACCGTCTTTTTTATGACTTATTTTTTTATGTATTTTTTTCAATATCCAAACTAAATTAAAGTGTCTTCATTTTGAATTATTCCATGTAAAAAAAAATGAATTACAAATAATAAACAAGTAAAGTCAACCAAGAAATAAGAACGTCTTAAACAAAAGCATGTATCAACGCAAAGCTGCAATTCTGAAGCTATCTGTGCCTAGAAAATCATCAACAGAGATGTTTAAAGTGCTGGACTGTAACGGCTCTACTGTGTACCTGGTAACAGAGAAAAGGCACACCAAAAAACTTCCACAAGTTCCAGATCAAATCCAAAGAATATAAAGGAATTCGTTGAGGCAATTAAAGACACCATTGAAGACAGAAGAGGCAAGGTGACTGCCAATGGCCTTGTTCACGAATTTGACAGCAGTCAGACTACTATGCACCGCTAAGTGAAGCAAGACTGAAACTTTAATCCCTTTAAGATAACTCCACGTAAGGATTTAAAGCCTTTGGATCGAGTAAAGTGTGTGACACGGTGCATAATCATCCTCAACGTGCTTGAACAGCAATACTCTTGAAGACTCTTGGTCGCCCCACAACCTATTCAGTACTACAGGACTTTAGTACTTTTAAATACCTCAAGGGGAAGCTTGCAGAAGTCCAATACACAACAAAGAACCAACTGAAGGCCGCCATCATCACTGCTTAACCTAACCTAGAGCTGAGCTTTATAAAGATCTGCTGTGCAAATGCTCTAGCCTAGAGTATTTGATAGGATTTTAAGTCCAGAAGCAAAAAGGTACAAATTATGGATTGTGAAAATAATAAAATAATTTTGGGTTCTATTTTTTTTTTTTTTTTGAAAATGAGTTTCACGTAGGTTAACATTACATATATATGAAAACCTGAGAGAGAAGGATTTTATATTCAAAAATGAAACACTGACAAAACATAGCTCGGGGCAGAAATTTGAGTTGTCAATGTGCCAAGTGCTAGCAACTGCACTGTATACATATTAAATGTTCCTCCACACATACATATATATCTACTAAGACACTTAATACCTGCAACGGACAAAGCCACTTTCATAAAGGATAAATTT